>NW_021703776.1:100237066-100394913 GCF_005190385.1 Monodon monoceros | reverse complement strand
ATATATATATATATATATATATATATATATATATATATATATATAAAGAACACTAAAAGACAGTCAACAAACAATTCAGTGAAATGTAAATAGCATCATGACCAAGTTGGGTGTATCCCAGAACTCAAGGTGGGCCTAGCATTTGAAAATCGGTAAAGTTTGCCGCATAAACTAGATTAAAGGGGGAAAAGTTAAGATACCAAACAATGCAGAAAAAGTGTTTGATAAAATTCAGTTATTTCATGATAAGTCACTGTAAGTTTCTCACGAAGAGATTACAGTAAAATTAATGTGAGTACATCAGTAGATACAGAGAAGCCTTTAATAAAATTCAACGTCTTTTCACAATATTAAGTCTTCCTGTAGAACAGAAGAGAATTTCCTGGAACTGATAAAAGGTATCTACAAAAACCCCACAGTAAACATTACTAAATAGTGAAACAGTAGAGGCATTACCTTTAAAATGAAGAACAAGACAAAAAGTCTGCCGTCACTTTTGACATTGTACTGAAAGGGTCCACACAGTAAGGCACGGAAAATGAATAAAAGGCATCAGGAAGAAACAAAGTTGTCATTATTGTAAGATCGTACGGTTGTGTACATGGAAACCCAAAAGCCGTCTGTAAATAGATATTAGAATTAAGAGTTTAGCAAATGTGTTAGTTAAAAGATCAACATTTAAATATTTCTAAATACCAGCAACAGGATTAGAAAAATGGAATTTTAAAAGTACACAATTTCAATCATAACTAAAAATATAAGATACCTGGAAATCTCACAAAAATATGCAAGACCTTTTGGAGAAAATCACAAGGCTATATTGAAAGAAACTAAAGAAAACCTAAACAAATGGAGAGAGGTAGCATGTTCATAGACTGAGAGACTCAGTATTATAAAGACATCAATTCTGCCACTGATTAATTGATCCAGTGCAATTCCTGTCAAAATCCTAACAAAGTATTTTTGTTTTCTTTCATTTTGGAACTTAAATGATTCTTAAATTTAGCAGAGCAAGGAGCCAAGGACAGCCAAGACCCTTGTATCAGTTCAGGTCTTCTAGGAGACAGATGCAAAAATGTGGCTAGAAGTGTGAGATGTAAAGGATAAAGAGAAGAAGCAGGAATGGGCAGGGAGAGCCTTCAGAGTGTGCTGCAGGTCTGACACCTGTGGGTGGAGGAAGGAAGGAAGGACTGGCAGGAAGAGCTTCAGACTGGCTGCAGAGCTCAGAAAGTCTTGGCCTGACCACAGGGAACGCCGGTGTGAAGACTGTAGAGGGTCATACATTGGGCCAGTCCTTAGTACTCCTGCCTTGCTCGGGCATTGGTGAGCTGCCTGGGAAGGACATGACCTCAGCTCAATTGCTGCAGCAGATCCAGAAGATGCTTTAGGGGGAGGCTGTTAACGAACTCCACCCATTGCGGCAGATTCACTCTCAAAGGAAATCTGAGTGGTGCACTTCTTTTTTTTTTTTTTAAATTATTTATTATCATTTATTTTTGGCTGCATTAGGCCTTCGTTGCTGTGCATGGGCTTTCTCTAGTTACGGTGAGCGGGGGCTACTCTTTGTTGGGGTGCGTGGGCTTCTCTTTTTGTGGAGCATGGGCTCTAGGCATGCAGGCTTCAGTAGTTGTGGTGCGCGGGCTCAGTAGTGGCGCGTGGGCTTAGTTATTCTGCGGCATGTGGGATCTTCCCGGACCAGGGCTTGAACCCGTGTCCCCCTGCATTGGCAGGCAGATTCTTAACCACTGTGCCACCAGGGAAGCCCCGAGTGGTGCACTTCTAATGCTGCTCTGTGTTCTGAAAGAAGACTGAGGTAGGGAGCCTTACCCTATTATGTGGAAAGATATTATATAGCTAAAGTAATTAAGATTGTGTCTTATTGGTACAAGGATAAGCAAGTAGAACAGCATAGAGCAGCAGAACAAACCCACCCAAGTATGGAGCTTAATACATGTCAGAAGTAGCAAGTCACTGTGGGAAGGATGGACTGTTCACATTGTAGCAAGGATGGATGACATGTGGAAAAAAATGAAACTGGACCTTTATATATATATATTTGAAAAATCCATTTCAATGGTTAAAGACATAAATGTAAAAGCAAAACATTAAAAACTACAGAAGACTATACATGAGAATATATTTGTGATCTTGGAGTAGGGAAGTACTTCTTCAAACAGACACAAAAAGCAATCAATAGCCATAATAGAAAAGAAAAATTTTGACAACATTAGAACTTTGAACTTCTATTCATCAAAAGATAGTGAAAAGCTTGGGCTTCCCTGGTGGTGCAGTGGTTGAGCATCAGCCTGCTGATGCAGGGGACACGGGTTCGTGCCCTGGTCTGGGAAGATCCCACATGCCGCGGAGCGGCTGGGCCTGTGAGTCATGGCCACTGAGCCTGCGCGTCCAGAGCCTGTGCTCCGCAACGGGAGAGGCCACAACAGTTACAGGCCTGCGTACTGCAAAAAAAAAAAAAAAAAAAAAAAAAAAAAATAGTGAAAAGCTACAAACTGAAAGTATGAAAGTATATTTGCAACCCATGTGAACAACATGTTTAATATCCAAACCAAATTATATACACAGATGAATATACACATTGTAATTTTTTCTGTTCATTAGCTTTTCTAATTCGTTATAATTGTGTATACATATGGTGTACACACAAATCAATAAGGAAAAATTAATGCATAGGGAAGTGGGCAAAACATTTAGAGGCATTCCACAGAAGGAGAAACAGGAATAGTCAAGAAACATGAAATGAGGTTCAATCTCATTGGTAATTGGAAATACAGGTTAAGATCTTAAGATGTCATTTCATACACACCTGGTTGACAGAAACTGGAAGGCTGGCAGTACTAAGTGCTGAAGAAGGTAGGCAACAAAGGGAAGCCCAGTTGAGTGCTGGTGGGAATGCAAGCCAGCTGTGTGTGGAACAGCACGTAACACACATACCCCTTTTGTCTGGCATATACCCTTGAGAAGTTCTTGCTCCTATGCAGCAGGAGAGATGCATGAATATATTAGCATTGTACCAGCAAAAGCCGGAATCAACTAAAACATCCACTCACCATAGAATGGATAAAGAAATGGTAGTTTATCCCTACTATTAAGCCCTGAACAGCATTAAAAATGAATGCACTACTGCAAGATGCATAAGCATTAGATAAATCTTAGAAACATAATGTTGAATTTTCTTAAAAGATTGCAGAAGGACTTCCCTAGCAGTCCGGTGGTTAAGACTCCATGCTCCCAATGCAGGGGGAACAGGTTCCATCCCTGGCTGGGGAACTAAGATCCCACATGCCACACATGGCACGGACAATTAAAAAAAAAAATTGCAGAGGAATACTTTCAGCATAACACCTTTTTGATAGCTTTATTAAGATATAAATCACATACCATAAACTTCACCCATTTAAAGCATACCCTTGTGGGTTTTAGTTTATTTAGAGTTGTACAACTATTTTAATTTTAGAAAATTTTCATCATCCCCAAAAGAAACTCCATATCCACTATCAGTCATTCTCCCCAGCCCCTGGCAACCACTAATCTACTTTCTGACTCTATAGATTTGCCTATTCTGGACATTTCCTATAAATGAAATCACACAATAGGTGGCCTTTTGTGAGGCATCTGTCACTTAGGATAATGTTTTCAAGATTCTTCCCTGTTGCAGCAAGTGTCGGTACTTCATTCCTTTTTATTGCCATGTAATATTCTATTATGGAAATATATACCACTTTTTAAAAATTCCATCCATTGAAAGACATTTAGGTTGCTTCCAATTTGGGGCTATTATGAATAGTGCTGCCGTGAACACTCATACATTTTTAATGTGGAGATTCTTTAAAAAATAAGGTTCAGAGAGGGAATTTCCTGGCGGCCCAGTGGATGGGATGCCAGCGCTTCCACTGGGGGGGGGCGGCGCAGGTTCCATCCCTGGTTGGGGAGCTAAGATCCCACATGCTGCGTGGGCACAGCCAAAAAATAAAAAATAAACCAAGTATTTTAAAAAATAAAGGGTTCAAAGACAAGCGAAACTATTGTATGCTAAAGTTAGAAGAAGAAGGGGACAGCAGAATGAGATTTGAGGAAGTTCTAATCAGTTCACTAAGGTTCATTTTTAATGCGTCTCATAACATTACCATAGGTTACCGTAATTATCACATATACACACGAACACATAGGAGTAGGGCGCTCTGGCCTCAACCTTTTGTAAAAGTTCAATGGTTGGGTGTGGGGGAGGCACTAGCCTCTAAAACCCCCAGTAGGTCTTGATTTCTGGGAGAGACCTGGGTTCTTTTCATTTCTCGTATAAATTCCTCCATGGTGCTCCCACTTTCCAGATGTGTTCATTTCTTGAGTATTTTTTGAGTTCTGCTGGGTAAATCAGCCTGCTTCTGGGCTCTGCTGAGCCGTCCACATCCTGTCTTACCGGGTCCACAGACCCATCCCCATCCACCAGCTTTCTAGCTTCAAAAATTGTGTTGCTATTGTCTCTTCCCCCCTCTTTGTCTTTTTGAGTTTTTACTTTTTCCCCTTTTCTGTCATTGCAGTTTGGTTTCAGGAGGAATTAGAAGTAAACGGGTATGTTCGACTGCTGTGGTTACCCAGAAATTTTATAATTACGTTGAGTCAGGGTTTTTTCTATTACTTGCCCCTAAGGGCATCCTGATCTGACATGTTATCAATAGTATTTTCACATAGAAATATTCTACAACATGATATTTAGTATTCCCTCTTATAGATATGTAATTATTTAATCATTCTTGAATATGTGAGTGGTTTCCAATTTCCTGAATATTTAAAAAATAGAATATAGAAATAGATTTGCTGCAACGTTTTCACGATGTCAAATATCTCAAGGTTTTTTCCAATTCATACTCCTGCTCTCAGTGGAGAAGAATATCAGTATCTTCGCACCAATAACAGAGTATTTACTTTATTTACACCTTATATTTATTTTCTAATTATATTCATTTGAAAAAACTCAGAAAAATAATATCAAGAAATAGAGTAGTCATAATCCCACCACCCAGAGATCTCTACTATTAATATTTGGAGTATATCATTCTAGACTTTTCTCTATACACGTATACACATTGTTTGTGAGATAGTGTTTGGTTTTTTGTTTCGATTTGTTCTGGGTTTTTCCTTACTGTACATGCTGTTTTATACTTTGTTTACTTGACAATGTGCTATGGACACCTTTCCACATCAATATTGATCTAATCATTGTCAAAGCTCTGTATACCATAGTTTGCTTAACTTACCCTATTGATGGGTGTTTAGATTGTCTACATTTTTTTCTAAATCCTTATACATATAGCTTTGTAGTAGTCCAATTTTTTCCTTTAGATAAATAAAGAGATATTGCTTGGTTAACAGATGGTTACTTTTTTGAGTTCTCAGTACGTTACTGTGTACTGCTGAAGGCTGTAGAAAAAGCAGAGCCAGGAGGGCTCTGACAGTATTGTTTGATCTTCTACATAATTCAGTTCCTGGACTTTTAACTGTGTGAACTAATGAATTTACATTTTGCCTACTCTGGCAAAATGTGTAATCTGTAATTTCAAACTCCTGCTAAGCTAAAGAGAGAGGCACTTGACCCCGCCTATATTCGTATTTACGTAACATAAAGTTCAGATTTCAACCATGATGGGAACTGCAAAATGCTATAATTCATGTGAGTGCTATCTAAAACACAAATTATTTAATAACAGATTATTCAAAATTTAGGAAGTTTGCATCTTTTATATAGTAATGTCTAAATTAAGAATATGGGTTAATATTTAGAGTATTCTTAGTCTGATGTATTATATTACATTGCATATGAAGCCTTGACATGAGTTAACCTATATATCTTTAAATATTTGCAAAATTATATTTTATATGAGCCTGTAATAAATGACCATATTACAATTCAGAAGCTGAAAAGTGTAGTGAGAGTTGCCATGGGAACCTTAATGTGATATCCCCTTGCTTTCATTTAAATTTCATTTTTAATATTGCATTAACATTTTTGCATTTAATGGATAGATATTTGAATTAATATTGAAGTGCTCTCTCTAATATAAATAAAATATAAGAAATGAAAATGTGATTTTTCTTCCAATGAACAAATGAACATATAATCCGAGATCTCGTAGAAATAACAGCACTTGAGTTTTAAATTATTGGATTTCATTCATTTATTTTGAAATTTCTTAAAGGATCCCTTTTAAAAGATTAAGAAATATTTATGGATAGTCACATAACTCATGTCTTTAACATTTCAAATATGTTTCAGAATTTCCTGAAGGCTATTTGTGGGCAGTTTACTTCACTGTGCCTTAATTTATTCTGTGTTTTTCAGATTAGATGACCTCTGAGGCCTATCCTACCTCTGTAAGTCCATATTAGTGTACTGATCATTTATAGGTTGATACAGCTACTTAAAACAGAATACCATATTACCAAATACAGATTCGTCTATTTAAGTTTATTATATAAAAATCTAACTTATGCTAGAGATATAAGGTATTTTTTTTATTACAAAGGATTCTTGACTATACTAAGTATTCACACAGATTATATGTGAATAGTGTGGTTAAAATTGAAATAAATATATAAAATATATGGACAACAATCTGTGGTGCGATGGGGCTCTTAGGTATCAGGAGTCTCAGGTTCTCTCATGAATTACAGTCAACTAGGTCTTGACTATATGCAAATTATTTAATCTCTTGTGTATAAAACAAAAAGAGTAGGGAATTCCCTGGCCGTCTAGTGGTTAGGACTTGGTGCTTTCACTGCAGTGGCCCAGGTTCAATCCCTGATGGGGGATCTAAGATCCCGCAAGCCACGGACCGCGGCCAAAAAAACAAACAAACAAACAGAGTAAATTGGGATCACTGGGCTTCTTTTCTACTCACATACTCCCTAAATGAAATTTGGAAAATTAAGTATTACCTTACACCTTTTGAATTGACCTTCAGAACTTTAATTCATAAGTTTAGATAGTGGCAAAAAGTTTGATTTCTGACATATTAACACTTTAAAATAAAATATTTATTAAATATATCCAGTGAAATCTACATATCATAGCAATTTTATACCTACCACCCTTTTTTTAAATACAAAAGTACAGTTTGTATTAATGCTGTGTGATTCCTCTTATGTGGGTTTTGTAGAGTGATCAAATACATAGAAAGTAGAAGGGTGGTTGTCGGGGCTGGGGGGAGGGGGAGATGGGGAATTGTTTAATGGCTATAGAGTTTCAGTTTTGCAAGATAAAGAGTTCTGGAGATTGTGTGAATGTGCTTAACACTACTGCACTGTACACTTAACAACAGTTAAGATGGTAAATTTATGTTATGTGTATTTTAACACCTTTATTAAAAATATATTTATTTATCTTATTTTTGGCTGCATAGGGTCTTTGTTGCTGCACACAGGCTTTCTCTAGTTGCGGTGAGCGGGGCTACTCTTCGTTGTGGTGCACGGGCTTCTCATTGCAGTGGCTTCTCTTGTCACAGAGCGTGGACTCTAGGCACGCAAGCTTCAGTAGTTGCAGCACGCAGGCTCAGTAGTTGTGGCTCGCAGGTTCTAGAGCGCAGGCTCAGTAGTTGTGTCGCGTGGGCTTAGTTGCTCCGCGGCATGTGGGATCTTCCCAGACCAGGGCTCACACCTGTGTCCCCTGCATTGGCAGGCGGATTCTCAACCACTGCTCCACCAGGGAAGCCCTACCGCCGGTTTTTAAATTAAAAATAGATTCAAAAGTAAAGCTTGTATTTAATAGTCAAAAATTTTACATCATTACTAGTTTCCTGAATTCCTTCCCCCTACAGAAGTTTGATCTAACATATTTTTTATATTTAAAAGTCCATTACTGACTGTTGACCTGATCACATGTGTCTGCAACAAAAATATGTATATAAATTTAAATTAGAAGCAATTTTCTCCTGTGATCTTAAGGTTCCAAGTATTAAATAACTGAATAATTACTACAGCTCTTAGTAGAATACAGTTGGTTGAAACAACCTATGTATTTCAAATATTGATAAATAATGGGTAAAACAAAGTAAATGTGCTGGAAATGTATTTCTTCATAAGCTGTGTAAGTTGAATCTGCATTTTATAAGTACATAGTAGTTCTGAATAAATGAACAGAATTAGTTGATGGGTAGCATCAGGAAGGAGACTTGCCCCAATTTAAAAAATAAGTATGGATTTTAAAATCCAGTAATCTAAAAGCTAGTGAAATTAGAACATTAATATGAAAGTTTAACTTAGCTTGAATATATGTTTCTTTCATTGGAAGTTCATCTGTCAGAAGTAACCATGGAAATATTCATCCCTCTTCTTTGAAATAGACAACTGAGACAAGCTCATGGCCGAAGTTCCTTCCCCTTGTCAAGAATTCAGAAAATGCAGAGAAAGTGCATTTTGTAACAAATTGGGATTTCCCAAGATGATGTTTATAAATCTTGACTATTTGAATTATTGGATGGATAGATAGGTAGGTAGGTAGGTAGGTAGGTAGGTAGTAGGTAGAGGACATAAATCCTTGCCATTTTATTGCCTGGATGAAGTGAGCATCCTCTGCCTTCAGTATTTTGTGTACATGCCTCTTTGCTCACAGGGTATTCTCCTTCAGAAGTGATGCCGCCTTCTAAATAATCAGAGATGTTAGTTAGGTCATTAAAAGAAGTGTGTTTTCTCCACTGATGCACTCTGTAAGCTATCCCACCATTAATGAATAAGAGAGGGGAAAGCATGAAAACCTGCTGTGGGTTTATGGTTCTTTGATTAAAGGAATCCTCACAGACACCAGTATTTCAGACTGATCCCCCACCACCACCCGCTGACTTGCCTTTTTTTGGGGGGGAGGTGCCTCAGCAGGGTACCGTAGTAAGATTTGGTATGGGTGATAGGTATGCCTTTCTTGTGTAAAATGAGTAGGTACACTTTATTCTATAAAATGAGAGTATCTTGTGATGTTTCCATGCCACCGATAACTGTAAATGAGCAATTGAAGCATCCATGACCCAACAAGGACAAGACAACGAAGGGCTCAAACTATGTCCAGCAGGCAACTCAGAGCAGCCAAAATGCTTGGCTGAAAGGGAGGGCAGTCTGGAATAGGTGGCAGGAAATGACACCAATACTAGTTACAAATTTGGGGCCAGCTACAGCGGCAGAGTCGGTCTTGGTGTGCTTCAAGGAGATGAGTGGCTATTACCATTAAGATGACTCTTTCCTTTCTTCTGGAGAGGAAGTGAGGGCATCGTGCTCTCGTATGAGATCTGGATATCATAAGAGGACATGAGTAGATCCAAGTGGTGCAAGGGGTTGACTATATCTTACTCTGTGGTGTGCCAACCAAAATCTGCACAGCCATGCCTATTTCACTCCACTACCCCCTACCCCCTTACACACACACACACACACACACACACACACACACACACAGCAACACTAGCAGTGGCTAGTAGTTCTCCGTGGTTGTGGACCCAGTAACAGCTGCTGCCACCATAGCCCAGCAAATCAAGGAGCTCCGTCCACCAACTTGACAATGAAGACCACCTGCTGTGCCTGCCCACTGGCCTCCCCAGTAACTGCCTGGAGAGGCCAGGTAGCACAACCTGGAAATTGAGGGGCCTTAATGTCCTCTGAGGTTGACTGACAAATGAGAGTTCAGGAAAGGAAGGGAACTGTTATATGAGTTATTTTCCCTTCCTCCCCCTGAATGGACTGCTCCTAGACACAGCACTTTATATCACTGAAGACACCCTGTGAGACCAAGCTGACTGTTAGGGTGCCATGGCAAGCTTGCCATGTGCCCGTGGATATGCTCTTCTGACTCCCCTTCCCCTCACTAATAAATTATTAGTATGTTCGCTTTGCCTCATGTTCTTTTTCTGGGGAACACAGGCTAAGACAGTGCTGTACAAACATTCTTCTGTATATCTATGATTAATTCTTTTTTTTTTTTTTTTTTTTTTGCGGTACGTGGGCCTCTCACTGCTGCGGCCTCTCCCGTTGCGGAGCACAGGCTCCGGACACGCAGGCTCAGCGGCCATGGCTCACAGGCCCAGCCGCTCCGCGGCACGTGGGATCTTCCCGGACCGGGGCACGAACCCGTGTCCGCTGCATCGGCAGGCGGACTCTCAACCACTGCGCCACCCGGGAAGCCCTATGATTAATTCTTTACACTAAATTCCTAGAAGTGTTAACGCTATTTAAAATAAGGCCATGGGAATTCCCTGGAGGTCCAGTGGTTAGGACTCAGCGCTTTCACTGCTGAGGGCGCGGGTTCCATCCCTGGTCGGGGAACTAAGATCCCATGCCAAAAATAAGGCCATTTTTTTCAACTTGTAAATAATTGTATGTTTGCTATTCTGATTTTAAAGTAATATATGTTATCACAGACATTTTACAGAATAAGAAAATTAAAAGTTATATTAACTTTATTGGTGTATATACTCTCTCAGATTTTCTTAAGCATTATAATAGTTAAGAAACATTATTTCACTGGTTGATTACGGAGTTTCTTATAAGGAAAAAAAATGTATCAGCTTAGAATTAGATCATTGTTAAATGTGGGAGATGGGACCTAAAGGCATAATCTGGAAACAAACAGGAAAACAAAGATCCTTTTTTTCTTGTGTTTTAAAAACCAAAACTGGGACCATATTGACTGACAGACTTTTATAACATGCTTGTTTTTCTCACTTAATATTTTGTAATTTTTTCCACATCATTAAATTTTATGTGATTACAGTTTTTAATGCCACATGATATAACATGGATCCATAATCTATTAACCAATTCTCAACTGTTGGATATTTCTTTCTTTGCTTTTTCCTTTTAAAAATTGTTATGGGGCTTCCCTGGTGGCGCAGTGGTTGAGAGTCTGCCTGCCGATGCAGGGGACACGGGTTCGTGCCCCGGTCCGGGAGGATCCCACATGCCGCGGAGCGGCTGGGCCCGTGAGCCATGGCCGCTGAGCCTGCGCGTCCGGAGCCTGTGCTCCGCAATGGGAGAGGCCACAACAGTGAGAGAGGCCGCGTACCGCAAAAAAAAAAAAAAAAAAAAAAAAAAGTTATGTGTTTTGGTGACATTCATATGGATATAATCTTTGTACTACTGGGTAATTATTTTCATAGGATAAATCCTTTATCTAAAGGAAAGGTTATACCAGTTTAAATTCTTAATAACTGTACACGAGGGCACTAGATTCTTTACACACTTACCAACCACAAGTACTATCTCTCGCTTTAATCTTTGTCATGCTGCTCTCTGCAAAAGTGTATCTGATTTTACTTTGCATTTCTTTGGTTATTAGCAAGATCAAATACAATTTTGGATGTTCATGGCCATTACTGTTTCTTTTGTGAATTGTCCACAATACGGGTCTGTCTTTTGTGATGTTTTCATCTCAATTTATCACTTGTCTTTGTTTAGAGTATCACGTGTATTTTTCTACATAATTGGAGTCATTTTGATAAAAAATATAGCAACACTTCATTTATTCACAGTCATTCCTTTTAGAGAATTTTCCAGTCAAATGAATATTAAATCTTTCAAGTCCCAACCTAAATGTCCCTTTCTCCACAAAGTCTTCCATGACTTCCTCTAATTTAGGTCTGAGTCACTCTTTCTTTCCTGTGTTTCGACACGTGCACTAACACTTCATTCAGACTTTCTTGTATTAAATATGTTTGCAAAGATATCTCGCTGTCGTAAGCTTTTAGAAAGCAGGAACGATATCTTATTCCTTTTAGTACAACTCAGGGCCCAATAAGGTATCCTGCACATGATACATATTCAATACTGGGGGTTGAATTGATTTGTTAACTCTATAAATACCAACCCTTTTACATTTTAAAACATTTTTAATAGAAGTAGTTTTGAATTCTATATTTGCACATTTTCTTCAGCAGAGCTTATTAAAAAACAATTTAGGGTTTTTGATAACTGACCCTTATATGAAGATGATTTATAGGACTTTACTATATAAGGCACTGATGCCTTCAGAGGTTTATAGTGCTACAGCCTATAACTAAGTGACCCTAGGTGCTTTTGGATTATGTATTCCTCTCTAAAGGCACCTCTCTGCTGAATTATGACTGTGTCCAGTATTCTCCAGACAAGCAAGACTGTTAGAATTAAATCTAAAATTGGACTTAAATACCCTTTAAATTTATATCTAGGTTGGTTCCCAACTAGGTTCCAGATCACGGAGGTTGCCATTGTATATGAACTCTGTGGTCATTAATATTCACCGGAACATTTTTTTTGTGCCCTACTTCTCTGAGTCTTGTCATTACATAAATCAAATCATGTTACCTCAAACTGTACAGAATGAATACCTGCCCTAACAATGTTCTTTTATAATTCGTACAATGTCATGTGCATTATAAAGATCTGCATACTATTCTAGCATGACGTTGGACCTTTGCCATTGCCTTTTGAGAGCCTCTTCTGAGTGTCAGAACAATTATTCAAAACTCGAAATGTGTCGACACAAGCGATGAGATTACTGGGTGTTCTTCCAATGCCCTTCCGGGCTTGCACCTTTGACTGTTTAATTTATATATTTTATTTATTTTTGGCTGCGTTGGGTCTCCGTTGCGTGCGGGTTTTCTTCTAGTTGCGGCGAGCGGGGCCTGCTCTTCGTTGTGGTGCGCAGGCTTCTCATTGCAGTGGCTTCTCTTGTTGTGGAGCATGGGCTCTAGGCGCGCGGGCTTCAGTAGTTGTGGCTCGCAGGTTCTAGAGCGCAGGCTCAGTAGCTGTGGCGCATGAGCTTAGTTGCTCCGCGGCATGTGGGATCTTCCTGGGCCGGGGCTCGAACCCGTGTTCCCTGCATTGGCAGGCGGATTCTTAATCACTGTGCCACCAGGGAAGCCCCCTTTGACTGTTGACTAGGTTTTTTGACATCTCTTAGGAGCAGAGGTTAACTTGTAGATTTTTGTCTGGTTAGAGATACAAATAATTTCTGTCCAGTGGGAAAGATAATCCTAGAGGTTGTAGGTTGTGGCCCTGTGGGACATTAACTAGTTTTGTACCTAACCTAGTAATCTTATCATAACATTCCTTTTTAAATTTATTAATACTTAGCTGCTCCAATTCTCATTAGAACCCAGTCTTTTACCGTTTCCCTCATTAACTAATGAGTTGAATAGAATCATTCACCACGCGTTTATTTTATATGTGAGAGATCGTGTTTTTAGCCTTTTGAAAATTATTCTTTGGCATAATGTTAAGACCCTCACTTTTACTTTAGCTTCCAAGTAGTTTAGGTTGTTTGGTAAACAAAAGAATATACTATTACTGACAGAAACCAGTCAGCTGGTATCCAATTCCAGCCAGCCTTTTTATTTCCTTCTTCTTTCACTGTTGAGTGCTTTTTCTGCTGTAACCTAGGAAAGATGGACTAGAGAGCTGCACCAGGATCGTTCTTTTTGTTAATCCATCTGCCAACAACATTTATTAAGCCCCGTGTGTGAAGAGCATGGCCCTGAAGGACACAGTGAACATGCAGTCAAAGGGGGGGATGTTGCTGCATAGTTTCATGTTGCTGTTTTCAACTAGAATCCTGCTCGGCCAAAGCATGAGGGAAAAAAATCCACCAGAATGGTGAGATGAGGCTAATACATTAACATTTTGCCAGATAAACAAAGTTCCATGTAGCATTAGCTAAGTTATCATTCAAAAATGGTCATTTTGTTGTTGGGTTTTTTTTGTTTGTTTTTTTTTTTGCGGTACGCGGGCCTCTCACTGTTGTGGCCTCTCCCGTTGTGGAGCACAGGCTCCGGACGCGCAGGCTCAGCGGCCATGGCTCAGGGGCCCAGCCGCTCCGCAGCATGTGGGATCCTCCCGGACCGGGGCATGAACCCGTGTCCCCGGCATTGGCAGGCGGACCCTCAACCACTGCGCCACCAGAGAAGCCCTGTTGTTGGTTTTTTTTTTAACTGAATGGATAGTAACATAGTAAGACTAACACATTTGGACCTTAGACTCAGACCTCTGATATGAGAGAGTCACAAGAAAATGTTTCTTTTAAGAAAAGCACTATGAGAACTATGGCTGACGGAGAATGTTTTACTCCAGACAAATATCAATTCTATCATTTTATTCAGCTTAGATTGAGCTTCAATGCCCAGCTCAAATCCTGTGTGCTCTGTGACGCTTCAGAGATCATCCAAGACAGAGTTAACTTCTGCACACTTGTTTGTATCCCCCATTTGAGACTTATATACTGTCTTGACCATTATTTTTATGTGCATCTAGTTTTTCTCTCAGTCTAGACTATAAATTCCTGGGGAACAAGTTTTGTTTCCTATACTTTTATGTCTTTCACAATGTTGGTTATATAGAGCCGCTCAATAATCAGTAGCTGTTGGTTGGTTCATAGGAGAGGAGATTACTCTTGGCCAATGTTGGTAGAAAAAGTGCTATAGCCTGACTTTTTTTTTTTTTTAAGATAACCAAATTCATTGGCAAATGATACATTTATTTCTCTGAATGATCTTGAAGTAATGCATGCAGTCTCCTGTACAGCATTTTTTAACTCTCCACAGCCATTACTGCTGTTTTCTTTATACTGCACTATGCTTAAAATTGGAGCTGTATTTATTTAGCAGAGAGCTTATGAAACTACTCTTGAATTTGCAATGTAGTATTTAAATTTGACTCATCTAATGAAGAGCAGGATGTGCACAGGGAGAACAAATCTAATTCCATATAATAACATGCATTTTACATTTGGTTGAATGAAACATTTATTAAAGCCACATGCCTTGTTTCTCATGGCAGCTGGTTGGAATCTTAAAAGTCTAATACATTAGAGAATTAGAGTAGACCCTAACAGGATATGTGGATTATTTCCTATTTTAAGGATAGCCTGTCTCCCAGTCATGAAAATTAAGGTTTTGTAAAGAGTATATATCCTCCATAACACATATCTTAGTACTTTGCTCATAGGAGTTTATTAAAAATTCCTTAACTGAGTCATTAGGGTAAGCTGTGAGCTAACACATGGACAGCATAAGGGACCACTTTATCCTTTGTGATCGTGAACCCTCTTCCAAGTCCAAGTACATTTTAGGGTGACTCTATTATAAAAGTCCTAAATAAGGCAAGAATATTATGGCATAAAAGGATAAAACTCTTGGTGTTTTTCAACCAGTGATTCTCAAACGTTATATACAAATTACCAGAGGATTTTGTTAAAATGCAGATTTTGATTCTGTGTGTCTGGGGTGAGGCCTGAGATTCTTTATGTCTAATAAGTTCCCAGGTGATGCTACTGGTGTTGGTCTGGGATTGCACTGTGATAATTATTGCCTTAGAGAATCTGGGACTTTCAGACCCCTCAGTACTGCTGCCCTAGAATCTACGCTCTTCCTGAAACTCTTTTCTTTTTCTCTTCTTCATGTTCTAGCCGATAGGGCCATTATAACTTCCCCCTACCAGTGATCCCTGTTATTTCACCAACACGAAATAGGACTCAGCCCCCTTCCTTTTTTAAAAAAAATTAATTTATTTATTTAGTTTTGGCTGCGTTGGGTCTTTATTGTGGTGCACGGGCTTCTCGTTGCGGTGGCTTCTGTTGTTGCAGAGCACGGACTCCAGGTGCGTGGGCTTAGTAGTTGTGGCACACGGGTTTAGTTGCTCCGCGGCATGTGGGGTCTTCCCGGACCAGGGCTCGAATCCGTGTCCCCTGCATTGGCAGGCGGATTCTTAACCACTGCGCCACCGGGGAAGCCCAGCCCCCTTCCTTTTCAATAATGAGCTATTTGTGATGGAAAAAATGGAGCAGGATTAGGAAGTGAAGTATCAGATGCTCCCCAGACATGAATTCACTGCATTTGAGATTATTCAAAAAAAACAGTTGGATCTTTTACATCATAGACAAGGATTTACCTATAACCCATAGTAGAATTTAATTGCAGTTACTGGGATGAAACGTCAAGCTGAAATTTTGTCCAACAATATGGCTTTTTTCATATGGAAAATTGGAATCCTTGTAGGATAGTAACCAGAGGACTATTTATCTGCT
Source organism: Monodon monoceros (assembly GCF_005190385.1). Taxonomy (NCBI): domain Eukaryota; kingdom Metazoa; phylum Chordata; class Mammalia; order Artiodactyla; family Monodontidae; genus Monodon; species Monodon monoceros. The sequence goes on along the minus strand of NW_021703776.1, from coordinate 100,378,865 downwards.
GGTTTTCATTTGGAAAATAACTCCGACCATACTACAATAACACACAAATGGAAAGCCTCCTTGATGCCCTTTAAAATTCTGGCTCCAAATATAAATCTCAAATATGTTTTAATGTGAGATAGTGAAGAAAAACCAAAAGAGTGAAGGAACAGCACTAAACAGTCTTCAGCTAAATAAATACTTTCTTGCATGGATACAGGTTTAATTTTAAGCCTCCCTATGAGCTACCCCGGTTACCTAAGACCTAGAAAACTTTGTGAGTAGTTTCCACTGTGATCCTTCTTTTGTTTTTACTAAGGAAAGAAATTGAAAGCTAAGGGTGCTCTTGCACTGACATAAGGAAACACCTGAATAAGAACTGGGACTCTCCTCTAGAAAACTCCCCTCACCTGGCCTCGTACTTCTTTGGTTTCCACTGGTACTCTAGAACTACTTGGGGGCATATTGCCGTATTGAACAGAGTACCCAGAAGATATTAGTTAGTAAAATGAAATCCTTCTACTTTGCCATTTCCAAACACAGGACTTGCACCTGGCACAAAATAGGCTTGATACGCATTTGCCACAGGTGGAGACACATCGTATACAAGTTCAAGATCTTTCTACTTGCAGGCCTGTACAGGGCCAGGACTGAGCATGACTGTGCCTGTGGCACTGGTACATGCTGCCCTTCCTCCTCTAACCTCTTCCTCTCACCTCCTCCTGCTCATGCAGCCACTCACATCCTTTCCCCCTTCAGATAGCCATCGTCCAAGCTAAAAGTAAGCTAGTTGCGGTGAGCGGGGGCTGCTCTTCGTTGCGGTGCGCGGGCTTCTCATTGCGGTGGCTTCTCTTGTTGTGGAGCACAGGCTCTAGGCGTGCAGGCTTCCGTAGTTGCGGCACGTGGGCTCAGTAGTTGTGGCTCACGGGCTCTAGAGCACAGGCTCAGTAGTTGCGGCACACGGGCTTAGTTGCTCCGCGGCATGTGGGATCTTCCTGGACCAGGGATGGAAACCGCGTCCCCTGCATTGGCAGGCGGATTCTTAACCACTGCGCCACCAGGGAAGTCCTAACAATACCCTCTTTTAATAGTTGGCAGTCTTAGGTTCAGAAATTAAGTTATTTATCCAAGAACAGCAACTAATAAATTGAGTTAAAATCAAATATAAATTCATTTAAATCTAAGCCCTACCAGAAGAACTTGGCAGTCCACTTCTGATGGGATACAAACCCCAGGGCTAGACATTAGCACTTTTGCCCAACATGGTGCCTGTGTTAGCTCTCCGCAAGATGCTGGTCTGAGTTCTGTTACTGAGACAGTTTTCAGGAGCACACACCCAAAGAGGTTACATTCACATTTCTGCTGGTGTCAGTGCAAGGTGGACACTGCTCTCGTGGGTGGCATCTCTCAGACTCACCTCACACCGTTTCTCAAGTAAGGGAGAGGCACATTTCATTTCCCCAGAGGTTTTTGAAGGAATTGATAAATTGAGTTTGTTGGAGAGCCGAGTTTCCCAAGTTCCAGCTTTGAATATTATGTTCACTGTCTCTCCCATTCTGGCCTCCGCAGTTTGAGCAAATGTATTTTTGAAAGGTATTAATCTAATTATCTGTCCATGTATATTGATCTATTTATCCATCTGTTTACTTCCTATACCCCTGTACTGAAAATAATAGTCTCATACACAGAATTATTTGGGTCACATTTAGGTTTTTGCATTTAACTTAGACCAATTTTAAAAGAGACATTTTTTAAAAGTGGCCATGATGTTTAGACTTTCAGAAATTTCCTCATTTAAAGAAACATTGGTGGGACTTCCCTGGTGGTGCAGTGGTTAGGAATCCGCCTGCCAGTGCAGGGGACACGGGTTCGGTCCCTGGTCCAGGAAGATCCCACATGCCGCAGAGCAACTAAGCCCGTGCACCACAACTACTGAGCCTGCACTCTAGAGCCCGCGAGCCACAACTACTGAGCCCGTGTGCCACAACTAGAGAAAGGCTGCGCGCAGCAACAAAGACCCAACACAGCCAAAAATAAATAAATAAAATAAATAAATTTATTTAAAAAAAAGACTCCATGCTCCCAATGCAGGGGAGCTGGGTTCGATCCCTGGTCAGGGAAATAGATCCCACCTGCATGCTGCCACTAAGAGTTTGCATGCCACAACTAAGGAGCCCATGTGCCGCAACTAAGGAGCCCTGGAGCCACAACTAAGACCTGGTGCAACCAAATAAACAAATAAATAAATATTTTTTTAAAAATGAAACATTGGTTAATTAATTTTAGGGACTTCCCTCGTGGTCCAGTGGTTACGAGTCTGACTTCCAATGCAGGGGATGCGGGTTCAATCCCTGGTCAGGGAACTAAGATCCCACAGGCTGCGGGGCAACTAAGCCTGCATGGTGCAACTACTGAGCCCGCAACTAAGCCCATGCGCTGCAACTAGAGAGAAGCCCACTCGCCACAACTAAGATCCTGCCTGCCGCAACTAAGACCTGACACAGCCAAATAAATATATAAATATTTTTAATTAAAAAAATTAATTTTAAAAAGAGAAGAGTAAAGGGAGATTTGATGCCTGGTCTCAAATGTTTGAAGAACTGTTTAACACAGGAAGGATTAGACAATTTATTTGCTTTCAAAACTGTTATCAATTGCTGACATATTTCAGGTCAAAATGACCTTTTAACATAAGCTGTCCAGCGTCAAACCATTTGCCTGTGTAGGAAATCATAAATTGTCACCAAGCAGAGATGAAAGAACTGTGAATCAAGGATATTTAAGTATGTCTTCATTGATTGAAAGGTTGACCTTACTGACATTAGAGGTCCCTTCTAAATCTTAAGGTACAATTTGAGAAAATGAAAACACTAACTTTAAAAGATACATGCACCCCTATGTTCATAACAGCACTATTTACAATAGTCAAAGATATGGAAACAACCTAAATGTCCATAGACAGATGAATGGATAAAGAAGATGTGGTACATAAATACAATGGAATATTACTCAGCCATAAAAAAGAATGAATAATGCCATTTGCAGCAACATAGATGGACCTGGAGATTATCATACTAAGTGAAGTAAGCCAGACAGAGAAAGACAGATATCATGATATCACTTATATGTGGAATCTTAAAAAAAAAATGATACAAATGAACTTATTTACAAAACAGAAACAGACTCACAGACTTAGAAAACAAACTTATGATTACCAAAGGAGAAAGGTGGGGAAGAGGGATAAATTAGGAGTTTGGGATTAACATATATACACTACAATATATAAAATAGATAATCAACAAGGACTTACTGTATAGCACAGGGAACTGTATTCAATATAGTGTAATAACCTAAATGAGTAAAGAACCTGAAAAAGAATAGATGTATGTATATATATATATATATATAACTGAATCACTTTGCTGCACACCTGAAACTAACACAACATTGTAAATCAACTATACTCCAATATAAAATAAGAATTAAAGAGAGGAATAAAGGAGGGAAGGAGGAGGGAAGAAAATAGTGATTTAATTGCCAAACACTTGGTGAACAACTGGTTTAAAAGAATAAAAGTTATGTCATTACATTAAAATACCTCTTTATATGAAAAATATTCAGCTATATATAGAGGGATGAAAAAGTCAAAAAATTTAAATACCAAGTAAGAAACATAACAAACACCATTGTGTTGTAAAAATAATAATAATAATAAAAGATACAATTTTATCCCAAATAGAACATGAGATTTAAAAATAAATCTAGGGGAGGGGCTTCCCTGGTGGCACAGTGGTTGAGAGTCCGCCTGCCAATGCAGGGGACACGGGTTTGTGCCCCGGTCCGGGAAGATCCCACATGCCGTGGAGCGGCTGGGCCCGTGAGCCATGGCCGCTGAGCCTGCACGTCCGGAGCCTGTGCTCTGCAACAGGAGAGGCCACAACAGTGAGAGGCCTGCGTACCGCAAAAAATAAAAAATAAATAAATCTAAGGGAGTTCCCTGGTGGTCCAGTGATTAGAACTCAGTGCTTTCACTGCCAGGGCCCATGTTCAAACCCTGGTCAGGGAACTAAGATCCCCACAAGCCTTGCAGCATGGCCAAAAAATAAATAAATAAAAGATTAAAAAAATAAAAATAAATCTAATCCATGGAGATGATTTCTGGAATAATGATATGAGGAGCCTTTCCTAGTGAAACCACTCTAACAGGTAAAAATTACTTTTAAGAAACCAACTATTTTAAAGTCTCCGGAAATGTGTTAAGGGCATACAGCAAATGAAGAAGCATTGATCCAAGAAAATCTAAATCTTTCTAAGAGAGCAGGGAGAGTCTTTAGCACTTGAGTTCCACCTACTTCCTTCCCCCTCCTCCCTGGCCCAGCTCAGTGTGATGAAGCTCTACTCTGGGCAGATCCAGACAAAAACATAAGGCTTTCTCTCCCACCTCCCAGCTATCAGCTACGGTATCTTTCTGTGAAGGACAAGGCACCAGCATTTCTCATTTTCTCCCAAATACACGTTGAAGAAGCTTAATTCTTGGCAAAAGTGGCTGAGAGACCTGGGTCTTTCTTCTCTACATAGTACCCACTCATAGGGTGAAAACTCTACCCCCAGGCACAATAGACCAAGAACACTGGGGCTCCAACAGTCCTCACCCCCCAGCTCCAATAAAGTGCAGATGATTTATGCCAGGAGAGGAAAGCCAGGAAGACCAGAGACTATTGCCCCACCCAGTACCCTGCCTATAGATCATGCCTGCCACTCCAAGAGAAGCTGGCACTGTCACTCTGAGAAAAGCTCCAGAGTAGTGGTACAGAGGCAAGCTACAAGAATAGAGAGCTTCAGGGAGTTCCCTGGCGGTCCAGTGCTTAGGACTCCACGCTTTCGCTGCCAAGGGTGCGGGTCAATCCCTGGTCAGGGAGCTAGTTCCCACAAGCCACATGGCATGGCCAAAAGTTAAAAAAAAAAAAAAAGAATGGAGAGCTCCAAAGGGATCTGACCTTATTTGGAATAGAATGTGAGGAAGTTCAAGCCTAAGAGTGCTCCCCAAAATAAAGGAAAGTTTGGTGGTAAGCACTGAAGAGGAGGCTGGCAGATTCAGTAGAGCAAAAAGTTAAATTATAAACCAGCTGCAAGTTTACCAAAAAGAACCAAAGAATGAGACTGCTAAGAAGAGCCTACTGGGATAAGAGCAAAACCCAAAGACTGGCCTTAAAGACTACTTCTGCAGTGACCTGAATTTAGTTGAATCGGAATGTGGCAAAATGTATGCTCCAGGGCATTGCTAAAGACAGTAGAGCAATTTGCCTGCAATTATTGAAGACTAACAGCTGGGTGTGATACCAAAAGTGACAGACAACTTAAAAAAGATCAGAAAAAGAGAGGTGACTATGTATGCCTAAGGCTGTACCCCCTGATGAGCAACTTCAGAGGGTGCACATAGCCAAGGAAAATAGATTTTAGTAAAATAGCCCTGCCAAGTTATTGAGAAAAATAAGCAAAACACAACAGTCCTTTCGGGGTGAGGGAGGGGCGATTAACACTGGAGTTACTACAGTATATTATCTAAAATGTCAAAATTTTAAAAAATTACCAGTTATGCAAAGAAACAGGAAAGTGTGACCATACACATGGAAAAAAAAAATCAGGCAACAGAAATTGCCTATGAGAGGGGCCAAATATTGGATTTAGCAGGCAAAAATCAAATCAACTATTTGAAGAAAAGTATGATCACACTGTCATATAGAATATCAATAAGGAAATGGAAATCATAAAAAAAAAAAACCAAACACTTCCACCAGACATTTAAATAATTAATACCATTCCTCACACTCTTCCAAAAAACAGAAGAGAGGGGAACACTTCCATACTCATTTTATGAGGCCAGCTTTACCCTCATATACAAAAACTAGGCAAGGACACTGCAGGAAAATGAAATTACAGGCAAATATTCATGATGAACATAGATGAAAAATCCTCAACAAAAATTCGAAAACTGAATTCAACAATGCATTAAAAGGATCATACACCATGATCCAGTGGGATTTATTCCAGGGGTGCAAGGATGGTTCAACATCCTCAAGTCAATCAATGTGATACACCACATTAATAAAATGGAGGATAGGGACTTCCCTGGCAGTCCAGCGGTTGAGACTTTGCCTTCCAATGCAGGGGGTGTGGGTTCGATCCCTGGTCAAGGAGCTACGATCCCACATGTCTCGTGGCCAAAAACCAAAACATAAAGCAAAAGCAATATTGTAACAAATTGAATAAAGAGTTTAAAAATGGTCCACATCAAAACAAATCTTTAAAAATAAATAAATAAATAAAATGGGATAAAAATCATATCATCATCTCAAGAGATGCAGAAAAACCATTTGGCAAAATTCAATATCCAATTCATGATAAAAACTCTCAACAGGGATTTCCATGGTGGCACAGTGGTTAAGAATCCGCCTGCCAATGCAGGGGACACAGGTTCAAGCCCTGGTCCGGAAAGGTCCCACATGCTGCAGAGCAACTAAGCCTGTGTGCCACAACTACTGAGCCTGTGCTCTAGAGCCCGCGCACCACAACTACTGAAGCCCACGTGCCTAAAGCCTGTGCTCCACAACAAAAGAAGCCACTGCAATGAAAAGCCTGCACACCGCAACAAAGAGTAGCCCCCGCTCGCCGCAGCTAGAGAAAGCCCACGTGCAGCAACGAAGACCCAATGCAGCCAAAAATAAATAAATTAATTTAAAAAAAAACTCAACAAAGTGGGTATAGAGGGACCATTACTCAGTGTAATAAAGAACATATATGACAAGCCCACAGCTAACATCAAATTGAATGGTGAAAAGCTTTCAGGAACAAGAAGATACCCACTCTTGGCACTTTTATTTGACATAGTGCTAGAAGTCCTAGCCAGAGCAACTGGTCAAGAAAAGGAAATAAAAAGCAATCCGTATCAAAAAGGAAGAAGTAAAACTGTCACTATTTGCAAATGACATGATATTATATATAGAAAACCCTAAAGATTCCACCAAAAAAACCTGTTAGAACTAATAAATTCAGTAAAGTTGCAGGATACAAAATCAAGATACAAAAATCTTCTATACACTGACAACAAACTATCAGAAAGAGAAAGTAAGGAAATAATCCCATTTAAAATTGCATCAGGGCTTCCCTGGTGGCACAGTGGTTGAGAATCTGCCTGCCAATGCAGGGGATACGGGTTTAAGCCCTGGTCTGGGAAGATCCCACATGCCGCAGAGCAACTAGGCCCGTGAGCCACAACTACTGAGCCTGCACGTCTGGAGCCTGTGCTCCGCAGCAAGAGAGGCTGCGATAGTGAGAGTCCCGCACACCACAATGAAGAGTGGCCCCCGCTTGCCGCAACTAGAGAAAGCCCTCGCACAGAAACGAAGACCCAACACAGCCAAAAATAAATTAATTAATTTTAAAAAATAAAATAAAATTGCATCAAAAAGAATAAAATATCTAGGCATAAATTTTACCAAGGAGGTGAAAGACCTGTACACCAAAAACATACTACACAAAGCAATCTACAGATTCAATGCAATCCCAATTAAAATTCCAATGGCATTTTTCACAGAAATAGAACAATCCTTAAAATTGTATGGAACCACAAAAGACCCCAAATAGCCAAAGCAATCATGAGAAAGAAGAACAACACTGGAGGCATCATGCTCTCTGATTTGAAACTATATTACAAATCTATAGTAATCAAAACAGTATGGTTAGCATAAAAACAGACACATAGAACAAGGGAACAGAATAGAGAGCCCAGAAATAAGCCCACACATATATGGTCAATCAACTTACAACAAAGAAGTCAAGAATGTACAATCGGTAAGGGACAGTCTCTTCAATAAATGGTGTTGGGAAAACTGACCAGCTACATGCAAAAGAATGAAACTGGACCAGTATCTTATACCATATACAAAAATTACCATACACAAAAATTAACTCAAAATAGATTAAGGATCTGAATGTAAGACCTGAGACCATAGAATTCCTAGAAGAAAGCATAAGCAGTCAGCTCCTTGACATCAGTCTTGGTGATGATTTTTTAAATCTGACACCAAAAGCAAAGGCAATAAAAGCAAAAATAAACAAGTGGGACTACCTCAAACTAAAGAGCTTCTGCACAGGAAAGGAAACCTTCAACAAAATGAAAAGGCAGGCTGCTGAATGGGAGAAAATATTTGCAAGTCATATATCTGATAAGGTGTTAATATCCAAAATGTATAAAGAATTCATACCACTCAATAGCAAAAAACAAACAAAAGCTCCAAACAATCTGATTAAAAAATGGACAGAAGATCTAAGTAGACATTTTTCCAAAGATGGCCATACAGGTGGCCAACAGGTACATGAAAATGTGCTCAACATCCAACATCACTAATCATCAGGGAAATGCAAATGAAAACTAAAATAAAATATCACCTCACACCTGTTAGAATGGCTATCATCAAAAAGACAAGAAATAATAGGTACTGGGGTAATCCTTATACACTGTTGGTGGGAACGTAAATTGGTGCAGCCACTATGGAAAACAGTATGGAAGTTCCTCTAAAAACTGAAACTAGAACTACCATATGACCCAGCAATTCCACTTCTAGTATTTATCGAAAGAAACTGAAAACACTAACTCAAAAAGATACATGCACCCTCATGTTCATTGCAGCATTATTTATAATAGCCAAGATATGGAAATATCTAAGTTCCCACTGATGGATGAATGGATAAAGAACATGTGATGTAAATATTATTCAGTCATAAAAAAATAATGAAATCTTGCTATTTGTGACAACACGGATGGAGTCTGAGGGCATTAAGCTAAATGAAGTAAGTCAAACAGAGAAAGACAAATGTTTTATGATCTCACTTATATGTGGAATCTAAACAAAACACACACACACAAACAAGCTCAAAGAAACAGAGAACAGATGGGTGGTTGCCAGAAATGGAAATGGGGGCCGGACAGAACAGGTAATGGGGGTTGAAAGGCATAGACCCAGGTACCAAATAAATAAGTCACAGGAGGCAATGTGCTGTGTGGGGACTGTAGTTGATAATACTGCATTAGAGATTGGAAAATCGCTAAGAGAGTAAAGCTCAAATTCTCATCACAGAAAAATTTTTTTAGCTGTTTATGTTGACAGATATTAACTAGACTTACTGTGGTGATCATCTCACAGTATATACAAATATCAAACCGTTATGTTGTATACCTGAAACTAATGTCATATGTCACTTATACCTCAATAAAAACAAAAGTATAACTATCCAAACATGACAGAAATTTACTTATCATTCATTTAAGTCCAAAATTGGGGTTGTTAAAGGAAAAAGAAGAAAAACTGAGAAGCTTCGAGGTAATGAAAAGGAAACCAATCAAAAGGGAGACCAGAGGGACTTCCCCAGCGGTCCAATGGTTAGGACTCTGCGCTTCCACTGCCAAGGGCCCAGGTTCGATCCCTGGTTGGGGAACTAAGATCCCACAAACTGTGCGGTGCAGCCAAAAAAAAAGAAAAGGCCTTCCAACTGCAGTTTGTACAACGAACAGCCCTGTCACGACTCCTTGACTTCCTGAGGCCCAGCTGTTCCATGTTTCCTTGGTTCTGAGGCACACATAACCTTACCCAAAAAACCTTCCTAACCACATGAGGCCTACCCAAATATCTACAGAAATACAACATAATAGCTTATTCAGTCTCCGCCCAAGAAACCATTACCCTGTGTAAAAACATTGCCTGTCAACAGTTTACTTTGATGTAGAGCAAAGAACAGGACACTGGTTTGATTCTTCACAAATCTTAGCTTGGCCACCAAGCAATATTACCTTCCAACTCCACCATCCTGAGAAATTTCTTACTTTCCCACCATGTCAAACCTTTGGAATTAATACTGCAAATCAACAAACGAATTTTTAGAATTAGACATATAGAACAATGAGATATAATTGAGAAGCCAGTACTTCACCTTTTTGGTCAAATGAATTCTGACAGGGTGCCAAGATAATTCAATGGAGAAAGAATCGTCTTTCAACATATGGTGCTAGGACAACTGGACTGCCACCGGCAAGAGAATGAAAGTAGACTCCTTCCTCACACCATATACAGAAATTAACTTTAAGGATCATAAACCTAATTGTAAGAGTTAAAACCATAAGACTCAAAAGAAAACAAACCTGAAAATACCTTCATGACCTTGGATTAGGCAATAATTTTTAGATATGACACCAAAAGCACAAGTAACAAAAGAAAAACATAAATTGGACTTCATCAAAATTAAGACTTTTTATGCTTTAACAGACACCATCAAGAAAACGTAAGGACAACCCACCAAATGGGAGAAATATTTGCAAATCCTGTATCTGAAGGACTTGTATCCAGACTGTATAAAAAATTCTTATAACTCAATAATTTAAAAAACATGAATAACCCAATTTAAAAATGGGCAGCTCTTTCCCAGCTGGAACCATGGAGGGTGCAGAAGAGAAGAAGAAGGTTCCTGCTGTGCCAGAAACCCTTAAGAAAAAGCAAAAGAATTTTGCAGAGCTTAAGATCAAGTGCCTGAGAAAGAAGTTTGCCCAAAAGATGCTTCGAAAGGCAAGGAGGAAGCTTATCTATGAAGAAGCTAATCACTATTACAAGGAATACAGGCGGATGTACAGAACAGAAATTCAAATGGCTAGGATGGCAAGAAAAGCCGGCAACTTCTATGTACCTGCAGAACCCAAGTTGGCATTTGTCATCAGGATCAGAGGTGTCAATGGTGTGAGCCCAAAGGTTCGAAAAGTGTTGCAGCTTCTTAGCCTCCATCAGATCTTCAGTGGCACCTTTGTGAAGCTCAATGGCATCGTTATGAATTCTCAGAATGTTAATGAACATGCTGAGAATTGTGGAGCTGTACATTGCGGGGGGGCACCCAAACCTGAAGTCAGTAAGTGAACTGACCTACAAGCGTGGTTATGGCAAACTCAACAGAAGCGAAGTGCCCTGATAGATGACACCTTGGTGGCTCCATCTCTTGGCAAGTATGGCACCATCTGCAGGAAAGATCTGATTCATGAGATCTATACCATTGGAAAACATTTCAAAGAAGCAGACAACTTGCTGTGGTCCTTTAAATTGTCTTCTCCACGAAGCAGAATGAAGAAAAAGACCGCCCATTTGGTAGAAGGTGGAGATGCTGGCAAACAGGGAAGACCAGATCAACAGGCTTATTAGAAGGATGAACTAAGGTATCTGCCATGATTATTTTTGTAATCTGGTCAGTTAATAAACAGTGACTGCTTTCAAATTGGAAAATAAAAATAAATTAAAATGGGCAAAGGATCTGAATAGACCTTTCTCCAAAAAATAGCTAATAACCTCATGAAAACGTGCTCAGTGTCATTATCCGTCAGGGAAACGCCAGTCAAACCGCAGTGAGATGGCACTTCACATCCCGTCAAAAAGTAGATAATCACAGGGGCTTCCCTGGTGGCGCAGTGGTTGAGAGTCCGCCTGCCGCTGCAGGGGACGCGGGTTCGTGCCCCGGTCCAGGAAGATCCCACATGCCGTGGAGCGGCTGGGCCTGTGAGCCATGGCCCCTGAGCCTGCGCGTCCAGAGCCTGTGCTCCGCAACGGGAGAGGCCACAGCAGTGCGAGGCCCGCGTACCGCAAAAAAAAAAAAAAAAAAAAAAAAAAAAAAGTAGATAATCACAAGTGTAGTGGAGAAAATGGAACCCACCTACATTGCAGGTGGCAATGTAGAATGTTGCGTCTGCTGTGGAAACACTCTGGCAGTTCTTCAAAAGGTTAAATGTAGAGTTACCATAGGATGCAGCAATTCTAATCCTAAGAATATACCTGAGAGAAATGAAAACATACGTCCACACAAAAACCTGTACACAGATGTTTATGGCAGCATTATTCATAATAGCCAAAAAATGGAAACAACCCAAATGTCCATCAGCTGATGAATGGATAAATAAAATGTGGTATATCCACGTAATGTAATATTAATTGACAATGAAAAGGAATGAACTTTTCCTATATAGCACTGATACATACTATAAACTGGAGGAACCTTGAAAACATTATGTTAAGTGAAAAGAGCCAGTCACAAAAGGCCACATATTGTATAATTTCATTTACATAAAATATCCAGAATGGGCAAATCTAGAAAGATAGGAAAGAGACTAGTGATTGACCGGGGAATTCCCTGGCGGTCCAGTGGTTAGGACTCCGTGCTTTCACTGCCAGGGCCCGGGTTTCATCCCTGGTTGGGGAACTAAGATCCCGCAAACCACGCGGCGTGACCAAACAACAACAACAAAAAAGATTAGTGATTGACTAGGGGTGGGAGGTGGGGGGAAAATGGAAAGTGACTACTAGTGGGTGTGAAATTTCCTTTTGGGGTTGATGAAAATGAAAAATTGATTGTGATGATGGTTGCACAACCCTGTGAATACACTAAAGCCCATTGAATTGTATACTTTAAATGAGTGAATGATATTTCTATAAAGCTGTTAAAAAAGAAAATAAAAGTACACCACATGAGAATGTTTAAACAGTGGAAAGATATTACTTAATTTTTAAACGGTATTCCGCTTTACTCAAATGTGAAGAATGAGTGTTTTGCCAGGATTTCCGTTTTTTGATGTTGAAGTTGCCTTTACTAGGATGGAGTCAGATCCTCTTTGTGTTCATCTGAGAGCACTCAGGGCTTGGTCCCAAGTTCTCTGCTTTGTTACTTTAGTGTGATTCTTTTTTTTTTTTTTTTTAACATCTTTATTGCAGTATAATTGCTTTACAATGGTGTGTTAGTTTCTGTTTTATAACAAAGTGAATCAGTTATACATATACATATGTTCCCATATCTCTTCCCTCTTGCGTCTCCCTCCCTCCCACCCTCACTATCCCACCCCTCTAGGTGGTCACAAAGCACCGAGCTGATCTCCCTGTGCTATGCAGCTGCTTCCCACTAGCTATCTATTTTACGTTTGGTAGTGTATATATGTCCATGCCTCTCTCTCGCTTTGTCACAGCTTACCCTTCCCCCTCCCCATATCCTCAAGTCCATTCTCTAGTAGGTCTGTGTCTTTATTCCCGTCTTACCCCTAGGTTCTTCATGACCTTTTTTTTTTTTTTTCTTAGAACAGTATGGAGGTTCCTTAAAAAACTAAAAATAGAACTACCATATGACCCAGCAATCCCATTACTGGGCATATACCCTGAGAAAACCATAATTCAAAAAGATTCATGTACCAAAATGTTCACTGCAGCTCTATTTACAATAGCCAGGACATGGAAGCAACCTAAGTGTCCATCATCGGATGAATGGATAAAGAAGATGTGGCACATATATACAATGGAATATTACTCAGCCATAAAAAGAAACAAAATTGAGTTATTTGTAGTGAGGTGGATGGACCTAGAGTCTGTCATACAGAGTGAAGTAAGTCAGAAAGACAAAAACAAATACCGTATGCTACCACATATATATGGAATCTAGTGCGATTCTTCTAATCCTTTGTTTCCCTTTAATTCCTGAGTCTACTGCTATGACTTAACCTCATACACTGGGTTGGATGTTTTGAAGTCTAGAGTCCTATTCACTGTGAGATGAAACCAGGGCTTTAAGGAAGATTTTGGGATTCTTAGAATGACAAGAGTTCAAATAAGGACAATGGAATCAAAGCAGAATAACAAGTAGCCAGCAAGTCCTGCTCTACCAGGTGAAGTACTCCTAAGAAGGAGGCAATTTAAATACCAGCTGGATTTCAGAGTTGTCCACTTCAAACTGAGATTTCCAGAGCTCCTGAAGCACGAGGACTTCCCTTAAAGTTTGGTAGAAATAGAATGTGAAAGTTTAAGATCAAGACCTTTTAGGATCTAGATTTTTATTTGAGTTCTTCCTTGTTAATTGCACAAAACTTCAACATAATCAAATATATCGAGTTTGAATGATATTCTAGTTGCTAAAATGGGATTTTAGTTACTAAAGAGTAAAACTGTCCTGCAATTTTGAGGTAGCAAAGTCTGTAACACCTGATACATCTGCTGATGTCTTTGTCAACACCGTCTCATACCCAGATTTCCAGGTAGATCAACAATTTCTGGATTACAGAAATATACATAATTGAAAAGAAAGAAAAAGTAGAGGGGAGAAATCAAAAGCATCCAGCTGAGATAAAGGATAAATAGGGAATGGAAAACAAAGGAAATAAGAATAAAGAGACAAGTTTAGGAAAAAATAGCAAAAGAATAGCAAAGGATAAGCAGTGGAGTAGAAACTGAGAGAATCAGATTCTAGGACCAGCTCTGCTATTAGTAAATTGTGTTGTCTTGGACAAATCACTTTCCTTCCCTTCTTCCAGCTTTACTGGCCCATATAATTAGATACTTGTCTTCCTTTGGGTCAAATGACTAAGTATGAGTTCTAAGCATAAAACAATGAGATTTGTTTTCCTTTGCAGTTTATAAAACCAGTCTCCTTACTCTATAATTGGGCTATTTTATGAAAACACTCTGAAAAAAAAAGTAATACTTAAAAAAAAGTAAATTTGCCAGTCACTGACAAGTTCTATTCTCTTGATGGCTTCCTGAGCCCAGTCACTGAAATTTATCTTTCACTTTCAGGTTCCTGCATGACCTCATGCCGATTCAGCAACACATAGCAATGGTAAGAATTCCCTCCTACCAGTCTTCTAAACGAGAAAAGTTTTGATAACCAGTAACCTTAGAGACATAACTGTAATGTATAATCCAGGTCATTTCCCCTGGGCTCTTTCTGTGCCCTTCTGCAGCACTTCATCTTTAAAAAAAAAAAAAAGGCCCTTTAGGAACTTTTTTTTAAAATAAATTTATTTATTTATTTATTTTTATTTTTGGCTGCGTTGGGTGTTTGTTGCTGTGCGCGGGCTTTCTCTAGTTGTGGCGAGCAGGGGCTACTCTTCCTTGCGGTGCGTGGGCTTCTTATTGGGTGGCTTCTCTTGTTGCAGAGCACAGGCTGTAGGCACGCGGGCTCAGTAGTTGTGGCTCGCAGGCTCAGTAGCTGTGGCGCACAGGCTTAGTTGCTCCGCGGCGTGTGGAATCTTCCCAGACCAGGGCTCGAACCTGTGTCCCCTGCATTGGCAGGTGGATTCTTAACCACTGCGCCACCAGGGAAGCCCCCCCTCTAGGAACTTTAAAGATCTCTTTATAATGTGGTTATGGCATTAGAAATCATCTCAAATGTAAATTGAACAGCAATACAGTACTACTTTGGGAAAATCTGAATCTTAGACTATTTTAACAGAAATGCAGTTAATTATTACTTTCATATATGCACAGCGAATTCAACGAGTTGTTGATGTCTGACTTTCTTTAATAAATGGATCATTTGTAATGAATCTGATTTTAAAGCAAATGAATACTCAAGTGCTTTAAAAAGTTGTTCTAGATTATATTAGAGGTAAATAACAAGTTAAGAGCACATAGTGGGACTTCCCTGTGAAAAGAAGACTCTCTTTTGGGGTCAAAAGAAAACCATGAGAGTGTTTCACAGTGTAGTTTCCCAGTAGCGCTGGCAGGGTGGGGTGCATTTGGAGCGCTCAGTAAGTCCCAGTGTATACGCCTGCATCTCCTTGTACATGTGTACTCACCAGAAGGCAGTCTCTCCCTGCCGGGCCTTTCCCTAATGGATTTCCATTTCTATCCATCGGGGACTTAGATGCCGCCTAGCAATTAGTCCTAATCAGGCAGCAGGAGTTTCCTAAGGGGACTGCCAGCTAGCCTAATTGCTGGCAGCTGTGGGGCTGCTCAGCGCGCAGCTGCGGGGCACGGGCTGTTAACCCCCAGTGTCCCGGGCTCCACAAAGATGCTTGACCTAGCAAAATTCCTGCTGTGTGTGGCATGTGTTGGGATCAATGCCTTATCTTTATTTTGGAAAACTGTGCTGAGAAGCTTGGATTACTTTATCTCCAAAGATACTTTAGGATAAGGAGTGAACTATATAACCCTGCTCTATAGCAGAAATTCATAGAGGAACTGAAACAGGATTTAAAAAAAAAAAAGCTATATCATGGAAATTCTCAAAAATTCACGGAAGTGGAATAGTATAAGAAGCCCATACATCCATCAAACAATTCTCTACATACTGCCATTCTTTTTAATCTATTCCCCACCTCTGTTTGTTTTGTTTTTTTTTTCTTTTTTACCGGAGTATTTTAAAGCAACTCTCAGACTTCATTTCACTTATAAGTGCTTTAGTGTATGATTCTAATATAAATATATATATTTAAGTGTAACCACAAAACTATTACTACCCTCAACAAAATAGCTAATAATTCCTTAATATCACCCAGTATCTAGGCAGGCTTCTATTTCCACAGCGCGTCAAAACTGCGTTTGGGTTTGTGTGAATCAAGGATCTAGTCAAGGTAGTTGTGACTGAGGCGACCATTTGCTGGAGAGAGTTTCATGCTCTACGTTTGGCAGATTGTACCCTCAAGGTGTTCTTTTATGTGTTCCCCATATTTTCTGTAAATCCACAGGAAAATCTAGAAGCTTCATGAGAATTAGGTTTGGGTTTTTTTCCAAGAATATTTTGTGAGTGGTGCTATGAACTTTCTTTTGCTCCTTACTCAGGAGGCACAAATGTCTAACTGTCCAGTTTCAGTGATGTTAAAATTGATCAGTGGGTTCAAATGTTGTCAATCTGATGCATCCGTTACAAAGTTCCCCCATTAACTTTACCTGATAGTTTTAGCAGACATTTATAATCATTGCCTAGAATGATTGTTTCATAAGGGGTTACTAAGTGGTAGCATTCTAATGTTTTCATTCCTTTGGCATGTATTAGCCATGATCCTTGTAGAAAAGAATTTCCCCCTCGTGTTTGTAAAGGCAAGATAAATACTTGATTCCCTTCCTTTTTTTTTTTTTTTTAAATATTTATTTATTCGGCTGTGCCGGGTCTTAGTCGCAGAATGCGGGATCTCCATTGTCGTGAGTGGGATCTTTAGTTGTGGCATGTGGGCTCTTAGTTGCAGCACTCGGGATCTAGTTCCCTGGTCAGGAATCGAACCGAGGCTCCCTGCATTGGGAGCGTGGAGTCTTAACTGCTGGACCACCAGGGAAGTCCCTGACTCCTTTCCTTTATATCACATTGATTCCCGAAGCCACCTCATAATGTAACTATGAAAAAAAATTTTTGAGTATTATTATGAACTCATGGATTTTTATATGTATGATGTGTTTCAATCCAATGTAGTCCTAGCTTTTGTAATGCTAAAATTATCCCAGATTTAATCAGTGGTGCTTTTCAAATTTATTCTGTAACCTTTTGACTTGTCTTTATTAGCCTTTGAAATTTTCCTGCCCTATGCCTGGAGTAACAGTTTTCCAAGGAGCCCTGGTTCCTCTTAGTAAACTGGGCATGATGGGTGTTCCTTGCTAATGGATTCTCGTTGCTTGTAGTCCAACGCACTATGTTTAAAGCAACAGAATGAACCTGTGTTAAATTCAGGTTTGTATTAGTCTCCGGCAGATGTTTATACATCTGTACTCATCTTAAACTTCCTCCTCCCTGTCCCCAAGGAACAAGTGTCTAAAATAAGCTTTTGGTATCTCAAGTTCCAGGACAAACTGTCAATCCCCTCCCCACTCGGCTCCTTCTTCATCTAACCCCACTATCAGTGAATCAGAGATGGCCACCATTGCTTCCCTGTCCCCTACCTTCTCTCCCAAACTAGACTGAAAGCTTTCTGAAAGCAAGAATGTTTTCTGCTCATTTTGGAATCTTCCATAATGCTGAGCACAGAGTAGGTTTTCAGTAAACTTTTGCAGTGAACTGTGAATTGTCACAGGTCCCAATCTGTGCCGCTAATTCCGTGGTAACATTCTTTTCTCTGCTCTACATCAATCTCTCATCCAGGGACCTTTTTTTTTTTTCCCTCCAACACGAAAGAAGCATCATTCCACAGCCATTTTATAAAGATGGAATAAAATAAAACTCTGTAATTGATTCTGTTCCAAAGAAGCCATGCATTAAGGAAGAAAAACTGTGCCTTGAGGAGCTGTCGGCTTCATTACCTGCTCCGCAGCAAGCCACTTGGGAGGGCAGTCAGACTTTGCGGGAAGGTGCCAGTTAATGACCTCCACCCGCCCTGAAGCACACTCCAGCCCCACACCTCCACGGTGCTGACAGAAGCCACTGGGGGAAATCTTTGCTCAGTTCCTTGATATTTCAGAAACAGCATACCATTAACGATTTCTCATGTTTTCTAACTCCATATTTAAGGAAGATTATTTCATAGAGCCAAATAAGATGACCCCAAGATAAACCATCCGTATACCCAGATAGTCACTGGACACTAACTATGGATGTCCTGTGTGGGTCTTAGCAGTGGGGTGACCTCAGGAGGAGCAGGTAAAAATAGTACCCACTCCTCCACCCCAGAGAGGCTTGGACCCCCTAGATAGGAGCTCCAGAATTAACCCCCATTGCTATTTCTTCATTGAGTTTCTAATCACATGCTTCATCCATTGTACTGTGGATTTTTTTTCCAGCTTAATTAGTAGGTGGAGTCTTTATGTAATGTGGATATTGTATGCTAAGGACAGACAACCCAATTAGCTTAAGAAAAGAGGGAATTCATGGAGTCTCACAGCTGGGAGTCCAGGAGTAGCTCTAAACTCTGGCACAAGTGCATCCAGGGACCCAAGCAATTACGTCGAAACTTGTCTGCATTTACCTTTCACTTCTTATTTCTGTTTGTCTTGGTTTGCTCCTTCTGGAGTTAGGTTTTCCTTATGTAGCCAAAAACATTGATGGCAACAGGAAACTTCAAAACCCACAGCTGAGGTATGTTTTTCTGTAGCTCCAAAGCTTAAAAGACTCTAATTAGCCGACTTGATTCAAATGTCTGAGGAATGATGGGACCAAAGAATGGGGGTCCTGAACAACTCAACCTATTACCTATATCAACCCTTTCAGTATATATGTGACCTTTCTAAGCCTCAGTTTTCCCACCTGTAAAATGGAATCATCATAATCATAATCATACCCATCGATTGTAATTAGATAATTCATGTAAAATGCTTAGCATACTTCCTGGCATATAAAAACCCCTGTATTAATGTTGGCTCTTATTATTTTTTAATCATTATATGCTTTTCCTAGATGGTCATCTTTTATTTATTTATTTATTCTAAAATATTTATTTATGTGGCTGCATTGGGTCTTCGTTGCAGCGCACGGGCGGGCTCTAGAGCACGCAGGCTTGGTTGCCCCGCGGCATGTGGGATCTTAGTTCCCCGACCAGGGATCGAACCCGCGTGCACTGCATTGGAAGGCAGATTCTTAACCACTGGACCACCGGGGAAGCCCCTAGATAGTCATCTTTTAATGTTATTCATGGTATCTCCCACTGAACAGAAGCTTAAATTCTTTTCTGTTCAAATCTAAAAATCTTTTCTTTATGGTTTGTGGGTGGCGTCATGCAGGAGCTAGCCTTCCCTGTACCCCCAAATTACAAAAATATCCTCCTGAACTTTCTTCTGGTATTTTTGTAATTTTCTTTTTAATGTTTAAATCTTTACTTCATGAACCTAATATAATGTTATATGTCACTTATACCTCAATTTTTTAAAAAGAGGAGGGAGGGACTTCCCTAGTGGTCCAGGGGCTAAGACTCTGAGCTCCCAATGCAGGGGGTCTGGGTTCAATCCCTGGTCAGGGAACTAGATGCCCCATGCAACAGCTAAGAGTTTGCATGCCGCTACTAAAAAGATTCTGCATGCCGCAACTAAAGATCCCGTGTGCCACGGCTAAGACCCGGCGCAGCCAAATAAGTAAATAAATATAAATTTTAAAAAATAAAAATAAGAAGAGGAGGGAAAAAAATTCTTCTTTTCACCACTAATTTGAAATTTAATCTTTATCTGGTGCTAAGTTCCTACTATGAACTGACTTGTTTCTAATTTATTCTGCTTGATTCTTTATTTCTTTCTACGCCAGTTTTAATTGTCGTAGTTTTATGGTAAATTATTATACTTATGAGGGCAAGTCTCCCCTGCCATCGTTCTTCTTTTTGAAAATGTATTTGGCTGTTCTCCCACTCTCTGCTATTCCAAATAAACTTTAGAATCAGCTTATAAAGACACAATTAAAAATTCATTTGGATTTTATTTAAAATTGCATTGAATTTATGGAACTATTTGGAAAGAATTAGGATCTTCATAATAATGAGTCTTCCTGTCCAGACACCAAAATAAATCTCCATTTTTTTCAGGTATTCTTCATGTTCTTGAGTAAGTTTAAGAGCGTTCCTTTACAGGAACATAAGTAACCTATTTACTGTTATGCTTATTCCTAAATACTTGGTGTTTTCTGTGTGTTTTGTTTTTGTTTTGTTTTTGCTAGTGAATAGAATTCTTTTCCATTAAATTTTCTAATTTATGTTATTATTGTCATGGCTATTAATGTTTGTGTTTCACTTATAATTGGTTATCCTACTGTGCACTTTTTATCTGAAAGTCTTAGTTTTCAGTGGATTTTCGTAGGTTTTGTAAGTGGCCAATCATGTCGTCTGTCAATAATGATAAGGAGGCCACTCCCTTCTGTAAATTTCCTCCCCTCTCCTTGTTTTACCACATTGGTTGTGTCCTGCAGTGAAACAGTGGCAGTAGTTATGATACAGCATTTCTGTCTTGTTCCTGGCCCCATCTTTTCACCTTTAAGTATGGCATTTGTGTTTACTTCTTTATCAAAGTGAAGAAACTTTTTCTATTTCTAGGTTACTAAGTGTTTTTCAGGATTGGTTGTTGCAGCTATTGAAACACTTCTGTTCTTCTGCTTTTCTTTAATAATACAGTGAATTACATTGGTAGTAGATTTCACAATTTTATGTCTCCCTGCATACTAATCTTTTTTATTTTTATTTTTCATTGAAGTAAAATTGACATACAATGTTGTATTAATTTCAAGTGTACAATATAGTGATTCAACATTTATATACATTACAAAGTGATCACCACGATAAACTAGTTACTATCTGTCACCACTTAAAGTTGCTACAGTATTACTGACAACGTCCTTTCCTATTCTGTATGTTGCAGCCCCTATTTTGCCCATCCCTCCACTCCACTCCTCTCTGGCATCCACTAGCTTGTTCTCGGTATCTGTGATTCTGTTTCTGTTCTGTTTTGTTCATTTGTTTTATTTTATCTTTTTAGATTCCACATGTAAGTGAAATCATATGATACTAATCTTTTAATTGATTGCTGGATTTGATTTCCTAATATTTTATTTGGCACTTTTGCATCTATATTTTTCCTTTTTGTATCTTTGGCCAAATTCTTTTTAAATTAATTAATTAATTTATTTTTTACTTTATTGGGTCTTTGTTGCTGTGTGCGGGCTTTCTCTAGTTGTGGCGAGCGGGGGCTACTTTTCGTTGTGGTGCGTGAGCTTCTCGTTGCGGTAGTTTCTCTTGTTGCTGAGCATGGGCTCTAGGCATGCAGGCTTCAGTAGATGTGGCTCATAGGCTCTAGAGCACAGGCTCAGTAGCTGTGGCGCACGGGCTTAGTTGCTCCGCGGCACGTGGGATCTTCCCAGACCAGGGCTCGAACCCATGTCCCCTGCACTGGCAGGCGGATTCTTAACCACTGCGCCATCAGGGAAGTCCATGGCCAAATTTTTGATCAAGGTTATGCTAGCCTTGTAGAATGAATTAAAATTCTTTGTTTGTTTTTTGTTTTTTTTGCTACTATCTGGAACAGTTGAATAACAAAAAAAAATTATACTATCTATAAATAACTCTTTGGAAGATTTGATACAGTTTACCCATTATAACATGAAACTGACTTGGAGTATTTTGGGGAGATAAATCTGTGACCACATTTTCCATTTTTTTTTATACTTATTAGTTTATTCATGTTTTCCTAAAAATTTTGAAACAAGCATATCTGTATTTTCAAATGTATTGATACAAAGTTGCAATAGATTTCTTTTCCTTATTTACTTGATCTTTTAATTTTTAAAAAATATTTAATGTCTCTACTTGTCATTGCCTTGTCAAATTTTAATATTTCTAGCAGTTTTTGCTTTATGATTTTAAAGCTATGTTGCTCAGTTCATAAAGAATCATTATAGTTGTATCTTCTTAATGAATATCTTTTATTAATATATCTATTTTTAGCCCCATTAATGCTTTTGCAAGTCCTGCTTCCTTTGTTTTTCCTTGTCTCTCCATCTCTGTATTTTCAGCCCTCTTGTGGAATTTTATTTTGGATGTGCTTCTTATAAAAAGCATGTAACTTTTAAAAATGCAATCTAGGATTTTTTGTATCTTAATAGAATTTAGTCTATTTAATTTTTTACTTAGCCTATTTAAATTTTTAATGATCCTTGATATGACTGGTCTGATTTTTAATATCTTCATGTTTTCTATTTCAGTATATGTCCTGTAAAATTTAAAAATTTTTAATGATCCTTGACGTGGCTGACCTAATTTTTAATATCTTCATGTTTTCTATTTATCTTGCTTTTTATAGTTTTGCATTTTCCCCCCCGCCTTTTGCTGCATTGATCTAATTTTCTTTATTCCCTTGCCCCCTCAGTTTAGTAATCCTACTTCATTCTGTTATTCTACTGGCTATATTGGTTTAGCTTGTATTTGTAGTGAAAGAGAAAAACACTGTATACCAATAAGTACTTAACAAATTCTCTTAAGCAAAATGATGACTACAATGGCAGTAGCATTAACAAAACTACCTAAATCTTCTAAATCCACATCACTTGTCTGACATCATCTAAAACAAAGTTCCTAATTTTAAGGTTCTCCAAATTGACTTCCTCCTTTTGATTCTCTTGCTGCCCACTTATTTGAACTCTGCTGCCTTTCTTAATGCCTCTTCCCGCACATTGCCCGTGATGTTCTATATTTGGCTGCTGTTCTTAGAAATGGAATTCTCTTGTCATCTGTCTTATCACTTAGCTTCCTCCATTGCTGACACAGTCTCTATTCACTCAAACTTAAAAGTGGAAAGCATAAGTAGTTTCAAAAATTCATTCATTTGGGACTACCCTGGTGGTGCAGTGGTTAAGAATCCGCCTGCCAATGCAGGGGACACAGGTTCGACCCCTAGCCTGGGAAGATCCCACAAGCTGTGGAGCAACTAAGCCTGTGTGCCACAACTACTGAGCCTGCGCTCTAGAGCCCTCAAGCCACAACTGCTGAGCCCATGTGCCGCAACAACTGAGCCCATGCACCACAACTACTGAGCCCGCGTGCTGCAGCAACTGAGGCCCGCGTGCCTAGAGCCCGTGCTCCACAACAAGAGAAGCCACCACGAGAAGCCTGCACACCTCAGTGAAGAGTAACTCCTGCTCACCACAACTAGAGAAAGCCAGCCCGCGGCAACGAAGACCCAACACAGCCAAAAAAAATAGAGTAAATAGAAATTTAAAAAAATATATATGGGGGCTTCCCTGGTGGCGCAGTGGTTGAGAGTCCACCTGCCAATGCAGGGGACACGGGTTCGTGCCCCGGTCCGGGAGGATCCTGCATGCCGCGGAGTGGCTGGGCCCGTGAGCCATGGCCGCTGGGCCTGCGCGTCCAGAGCCTGTGCTCCGCAATGTGAGAGGCCACAACGGTGAGAGGCCCGCGTACAGCAAAAAAAAAAAAAATTCGGACTTCCTCAGTGGCGCAGTGGTTAAGGATCCACCTGCCAATGCAGGGGACATAGGTTCAATTTCTAGTCCAGGAAGATCCCACATGCCATGGAGCAACTAAGCTTGTGCTCCACAAGTACTGAGCCTGAGCTCTAGAGCCCACGAGCCACAACTACTGAGCCCACGTGCCACAACTACTGAAGCCTACGCGCCTAGAGCACATGCTCCGCAACAAGAGAAGCCACCGCAATGAGAAGCCCGCAAACCGCAACGAAGAGCAGCCCCCGCTCGCTGCAACTAGAGAAAGCCTGCACACAGGAACGAAGACCCAACGCAGCCAAAAATAAAATTCATTCATTCAACTAATACTGAATTTAAGTACAACAGTGAACAGATGAAGGTGGGGTGGGCAGTAAACAGATAATAGCAAATACATAAACAAATAGGTATATAATACAAGGTCAGATGGTAACAAGTGCTATGAGGAACAGTAAAGAAGAGAGAGATGATAGGTGATGATGAAATTGCTGTTTTAGGTAAGGTGGTTAGGGAAGGCATCTCTGAGGAGATGACATTTCAGCAGAACAGACGTTCTGGAAGAGGCAAAACTCTGGTGGCCATAAAAAGATCAGTAGTTGCCAGGGATTTGGGAAGAGAGAGGGAAGGATGAATACACAGAACAAAGGGGATTTTTAGGGCAGTGAAACTATTCTGTATGATACTGCAATGGTAGATACGTGTCATTATACGTTTGTCCAAACTCATAGAATGCACATCACAAAGAGTGAACCTAATGTAAACTACGGACTGAACCTAATGTGAACTACGGACTTTAGTTAAAACTTAACTATAGACTTTGGTTATATATTAATAATTATAAATCTTGGCTCATCAATTATAGCAAAAATAGAAAAAAGAAAAGGAAGCGGGAAGTATTATGCATCTTCTGTTAGGTTCACAGCCAGCAAAAGCAAGCTCACTCAGGGACTTCCCTGGTTTTCCAGTGGGTAAGACTCCACATTCTCAGTGCAGGGTGCCCAGGTTTAATCCCTGGTCAGGGAACTAGATCCCACATGCATGCCACAACTAAGAAGTCCTCACGCTGCCATGAAGATCCTACGTGCCACAAGTAAGACCCAGCGCAGCCTAAATAAATAAACATGTTTTTAAAAAAGGAAAAAAAAGCAAGCTGACTCAGGTAAACGTGGAAAAGACTGGAGAACTGCCCCAACCAATGCTTAGAACTTCCCGAGAGCTGAGCAGAAAAAGGAGGTACCATTACTCCAGTCTGACTTGGTGGTTTATCCTCTGGCCTCTTTTAAAGATCAGCTTCAGATCCTTCAAATCATTGCCTAAACAAGGCTACTTTTTGTTTTTTGTTTCTAAAAGCAACCTCTTAGAAATCAAGATCTTCCACGGAGGCCAGCACCTTCATCTGTAATTCACATGTGCTGTCCCAGGCCTTGGAGTGGCTCCTGAGACTCAGATATCCTACTCTTTATGGAGAAAGTGATCACTCATGATAGGCAGGCCAGGCTCTTACTTGCCTTACTTTTTGGTAGTTTATCACAAATAAACATCCCTCAAATATCCTGCTGATGTCAAATCTGAAAAAATTATAGATATAGTGGCTTTGGGGCTGTATTAGTTTTTCAAAGACTATAAATTACTTACAATTCCAGGGTCTAAATAAAATGGATTTGTTACATCACTGCATAAAAAATAAATTTATGATATTTATTCCTTTAGGTTTAACATATCAAGCCATATAAGCAGAGCACATTTTAAGTGAATTGTAATTTATTATTCCCACTGTTTGAAAAACACATTCTTGCTATACATAGTCTTTGCTTGAGGTCTCTGTGCACGCACACACTATCAGGTCTTTACTTTGGGATTACCATAATGCTTCCGGGGATAAGGCTGTAGGTAGGCTCTTGCTGTGACTGAACCAGCTGGTTTCTAAAGGCCAGTGGGCGGGTTAGGCCGTGTGCAGTAGCACAAATTACCTTGATTAAGAGTCTTTATAAATTAATAGGAAAAACACTAAAACTCAATAGAAAAATGAGCCTAGTGTGTAAACAGACAATTCTCAGAAAGTACACAAATCACTTAAAAAATCATTAAAAATGATCAGCCTAACTGGTTATCCAGAAATCCAAGTCAAAATAATATGGAACATCATTTTTAGTCAATTAAAGATAATAATCAATATTGGGGAGAGTGAAATTAAATTTTTAAGCACTATAGTAGAAGGGAAAGTCAGTACAAATGTGAACAGCAGTTTGGAAATCCATTTTTAGATTCTTAAAATCCATATCCTTTGATCTGGAAATTCCCCTTCTCAGACTATCTCCAAAAAATTTCTTTAATTATAGAAAATCATATATAAAAATGATCAAGTTATTATTTATAATAGCAAATATAATTTAAAAAACATTATTTAAAGATAAAAATTGGATAAATAAGTTAAAATATATTCATATAATCAGATATTATGCAACCATTTAAAGTGATGTTTTTTAGCTATTTTGCTTTTTTTTTTTTTTTTTTTTTTTTTTTTGTGGTACGCGGGCCTCTCACTGTTGCGGCCTCTCCCGTTGCAGAGCACAGGCTCCGGACGCGCAGACTCAGCGGCCATGGCTCACGGGCCTAGCCGCTCTGCGGCATGTGGGATCTTCCCGGACCGGGGCACGAACCCGCGTCCCCTGCATCGGCAGGCGGACTCTCAACCACTGCGCCACCAGGGAAGCCCTAGCTATGTTGCTTTTGATGGTCCTCCAGGTTTCTACCGTCTGCCTAACACCTAGGGTAGCCTTCTCTAAATGCATCATAATAAATGTAGCCTATTTCCTATTGGAGACATTTAGGTTATTTCCAAGTTTTTTTCCTTTAAAAAAAAATTTTTTTTTATGTGGACCATTTGTTTTTAAGTCTTTATTGAATTTGTTAAAATATTGCTTCTGTTTGTTGTTTTTTTTTTTCTGCCAGGAAGCATGTGGGATCTTAGCTTCCCAACCAGGGATCAAACCCACACCCCCTGCGTTGGAAGGCAAAGTCTTAACCCCTGGACCACCAGGGAAGTCCCTTTTTTCCATTTTAGACAGCACTCAAGCAATAATTTATGTGAACGTTCAGATGCACACCACAGACCAAGAAACATCTTTAAAGATGTCTTCAAAAGCAGATCTACTCTTGGGCTCCCATGCAGAGCTGCTGGGTCTCTGAGCCAGTCCCACAAGCTTGGCAAGAGCCCCAGCCTCCATCGCTCCTTCCAGACCCAGAAGAAATGTTCACAGTCACTCTTATGATCACAACTCCCAGGACCTCATGTTTGTATCAAAACGTCATGTTTATCTTCCCTAAAGTCTCCACAAGCAAATCTGGAAACTGCTCAGGGACACGTGTACTTGCTTCTGGGAGGAGAACTAAATCCCTCCGAGGTGTTTGCGGGCGACTGTGCCACAAGCGACAAGGAGGAGACACTGAGTTTTTGTCTAGGAAGGAATTGATGGATTCCCGAGTGTAGTTGAAGATGCAAAGGGAAATAGACAGGCAAATGAGGTTGCCTGAGGGGATCCCTGGGCAAGACACCATATTAATACCCTCGTACCCATTTATGCGTTTTTCGGTTGGTTTGTTTCTTGTGCTATAGCCAAATGTTCTGCCCCACCCTCGACCAGCGACGCTAACCTGAACTGGAGGGCCAGGGAAAGATGCAGCTTAAAGCTGTGAGGTGTTGTTTTGTTGTGCTTTGATTTGACAGAAGAACCAACGTTACAGCAGGAGCCTAAAGTGGCAGCTCCTTGGTTTAGGACTCGGGTTGCAAGTAAGAAAAAGCAGCTCAACTAGGGACAGGCTGGGTCTGAGTGTACTTACCAGTTTAGAGGCAATAAGGGGAATGAAGGGTTAGCCTGAAGGGAACTAGCTTCCTTTTGCATCTCTTTTGAGTCCATTACAGGCTCTCCCAGGCAGAGGAGAGGGGAGACCCTTCTGGGAAAGGGTGCTCAGTGAGCTAGGGGTTCAGCAGACTCTGAGTCACCCACATTCCCCACATGGCCCTGTTCAAGTACAGGATGCTAGTCTCTCCTGATCGGAGTCCTGACGCTCACGTGGTAACAGCACTTGGCCCGTTGTAGGTCGTTAATGATAGGACAGGAGCAGAGGCTGCAGAGACCTGGCAGCTCCAGTTGCAGTTATCGGAGCTCACACTCAGAACTGTGAGACATTCCCTGGTTCTCTGAAAATGCCTTAAGCCAAAATTTAAGACTTTGAGTTTATAGTCTGTTTCTTTTTTGTCCCCAGTGTATTTAAAAGCACCCGTACAACGCTGCAGGTTTTGGCCATCTCGTTACTGTAGATTGTTCCAAGGCTGTGGCCATTCATTCCCCCAAAGCCTTGCCTTCAATGGACATGTCCTTCCAGTCAACCACAAAGTCCTCATGGAAGTAACAGTTTTGCCACTGATGCTGTGCTGGAGCTCCACCCTGAACACTAAATGCCTTCTCCCGGTCCTCAGACCCACTCAGATCAGACAACAAACCTTGGGCCCCGTTTTCCCAAAAGCCTGGTGCCTCCCACCACTCCTGGTACCGGTACTGTAAGGGTCAGGGTTTCAACTACCAAAACCGAACGCAAAACGGAATCTGCCCCGGCTGATTCAAGCAGAAAAAAAAAACAGAAGCAGAAAAGGATTTACTACAAGCATCAGGAGACTCACAGACTCATTGTGAGGCCGGAGGAACAGATCTGAGGCTGAGCTTCCAAAGCAGCTCTCAAAGCCACACCCACCCGCCAGCCAAGGCCTCTACTGAGAGTCAAACGTGGGAAACTCGACTCCCCTCCTAACAGGCAGGCGGAACCACTTCCAGCACAGATGCCACGTCCGCATCTGGGACTCACTGTCAGCACTGCGACTGTACCATCACCAGCATCAGCGAAGCAAATCCCCACACAGAGCCTATTTTATCTACCGGTCATGGCTAAGTCAAAGCCTAGCATAGGTGCCCCTGGAGGGTACAGCCTAGGAACTCTGTCCCTATCCCCAACACGGAGAATAGGAACTTGAGTTCCGACTCTGGGGAGGAGAGGCACGTTTCATAGGGTGGAAATTTATCCAACTGTAGGAAGACATTCGAAGACTGATGGGCAGGCCCACAAATACCACTACCAGGACAGACCTGGCTCACTTCAGTAGCTCATGTCAGCAGCTCACATCAGCATTGCTGGGCTCCAGTTACACCCAGGTTGTATTGTCCTTTGGAAGACGGTACGCTGTGGGGAGTCCCTCAAGGGTCCTGCTTCTCCCCAGCAATGCACTGCGAGGCAGGTGCTTGACCGCTCTGTCTGAGAGAGGTCACCTGTACAAGAGAAATCTGAATTAGATCTGAATTAGATCATCTCCACAGGGCCAGAGTTCTACTATCGGATACTTCTCTTAATGTAAATCCATTATACTGTACTGTCATTGTGAATGGAAGGGACAGCAAGCCACTATATTAGCACCTGCCACTGTCCCTGGAACTGTGCAATTTGTCCAAAGCAGGCATGGATCTTTCCCTCTAGAAGTTTGCTCAAGGATCAACAATAATTACCAGGTAGGAACACTCAGGAAATGCATTGTACAAAGATGTAAGGAGATGAACCAGTTCATCGTGAATATCACCTTAACAGAGAATTTAGTGATGGGACTTGCGTGTTGAGAGGAAATACTGTTTTCCCCCCAGGTAATGGGGCGTCCCAGGTCTTATGAATGACGGAGGAGCAACCTGGAGCGCTGAGGCAGCCGCTTTCCTGGAGATGTCGTCACGGTTAGGATTCCAGCTGGAGGCATGTGCAGATGCACCAGGATAACGTTACTTCTGGGAAGCGTGAAAGGGGTGAGGGAGATGAATGCAAGAACACACAGAGGCAAGGGAAGTTAAAGGGCAAAGGCCATTTTGGGGAATAACCGGAGCCACTGAGCCTTTACCTGAAAGGCATTGGAGAATTCCACCTCCAGATACCAGTCAAAGCCGTGGACCCTAAAATTGACCTGGGCTACTTCAGTACACTTACAGATTACCAGTGACATGAATGTTAATACATGATGGCTCCAACTTGCACTTCTAAAAGTTCTAATTAATCTCACTAGAGAAAAACTGGCAAGCACTCTGGAACAAATGAGAATCACAGCCTCCTTGCAATGGCTGTGTGCCAGCTCATCTGGGATCCTGCAATGATTTGCCCTCACTGTCTCAGCTCCATAAAGGGGCTAATAATTAGCATTTGGAAGCTAAGTCACACTTTGCCATTGGATGCCATTTGCTGATTGTTAATTAATTAATTAATTGATTAGCAGTTCTGCTAGCACTGGCTAGTAAAGACTGTCAAGGCGCTCTCCCGCTGCCCCCGCACACACCCTGGGAAGAGAATTTCCATAACCTCCTTGAAAGCCAGGCTACATCTTAGATGTGTGTGTGTGTGTGTGTGTGTGGCTTGCACAGTGCTCTGCACACAGAAAACACCTGTAGGGTAAATGGATGGCTATGTGGATGAACAGATAGACAGATACATGAAAATCTATACTTCCTAGTTTTCTCCCATGTTTTAAACTTTAGCTTGAAAGAGAACTTAATATCACCCAACCTGATTTCATTTTAAGACTAAGGAAACAAGAGAATATATACATGATCTCAGCTATTAAGAACACAGACTAACCTATATGGGAAAAGAATCTGAAAAAGAATAGATACATGTTTATGTATAACTGAATCACTTTGCTGTACACCTGAAATTAATACAACATTGTACATCGACTATACTCCAATATAAAATAAAAATTAAAAAAAAAAAAGAACACAGTCTAGACCATAAATTCAGTCTTTTTCCAGTAGAGAAAGGTGTATCGTCTCCCTACCTTGAGCCCCTTAACAATGCTGTGTAGACCCTTCACCTCACCCGAGCTGGATATACTGACACTCCTACAGGGGGTGATTGGAAAATGAACCAGAATAAGGGAGTGGCTGGGGGTGCGGGAAGATCATTCACAGAGGAGTCCCCTGGCTCGTGGGCAGCACTGACCACGAAGAAAGGGGAGACTTGCAACGTTTTGAAGAATTCTACAAACTTTCTATGTAACTGCAATGTAGAAATGAGAATGGCCCCATCACAAGACTTGCCATGCAACTGCCCCTGCCCTTGAGAGCTATTTCAGACTATTTTCAGACCGTTTCAGAGTCTAGTTTTAGAATTTAGTATCATCGCAGATTATTTAAAACCTATGATGGAATTCATTTTAAGATGACTCTTCTTCAGTGGAAAAAAAAAAAGTTAAAATCAAATTGGCTGATTCAGGTTTCCTGGAAGATTACAGAGATTTAAAATTTTAAACTGTTGACCAAAATGAGGGAATGAGGCCTGGGAACATTTATCTTCGCTTTCCATGAGGCACAGATAATAACCCCCTAGATTTATATTGCACTTTCAATATTTCAAGTCTGTTATCTTATTTGATTATCTGAGATGGGTACAGAAATCGTCACTATCCCATTTTAACAGATAATGAAACTGAACTCTGGAAATTGAAATAAGTTCATCATAAAATCACCAAGTTGGATTTGTATTGTTAAAATGGGAAAGGACCTTAGAAATTATCTTTCCCAACACCTCTTTTTAGAGATGAGGAAACAATTCCCATAATCTTTTTCATCTTAAAACAACTTTTCTCTGGATCATCATCTTTGCCATTTACAGTATACAAATAACCAACCTTACATAACACTTTGATTAAACAAAGCCTATAACATGAATTGTCATCACTTCTGTGTTAAACCATCATTTTAAAGGTATTATTATTTTAAAGGTATAAATTATCATTCTTGGGCAAGTCTAAAATGAGCACATGTCAAAGTTTTTACTTAACTAACAGGGAACCGGCAAGATGTTACAACTGATTCAAAGGACAAGTCAAAGAACAGGAAATGATATAAAAATGATTTTATAGAATGAGCAAAATAGGTCTCTCTGCAGGGGAATAATAAATTACATTCCACCAGACCAGTTCAGTTAGCTTGCATTTCTGCAGAAAAGGATCATTTGCATGATCATCAGTTCTCTGCAACTTACAGAGCTGTAAACAGCTCAATGACAAAGAGAGGCTAAGATAGCCTAGAAGCATGAGCTACACAGGATACACCCAGGGATCTTTTGGGTCCATTTTAGTCTTTCAAAAATTTTGCCTATACTTGTAAGAATTCAACTTGAATGCTACCAAATATTGAAAGAATAAATATTAGTAATTCTATACAAACTTTTCCAGAGAATCAAAAAGGAAGGAACACTTCCCAACTCACTCTATGAGGCCAGCATTGCTCTATTACCAAAACCAGACAAAGATATTACGGAAGAAAAACTATTAACCAACATTCCTCACAAACATAGATGCAAATATTCTTAACTAATTAAATATACCAATATATAACAAGGATAATGCATCATGACTAGGTGGACTTTCTCCCATAAATGCAAGGTTGGTTTAACATTCAAGAATTGATTAATGTAATTCACCAAATTAACAAATTCAAGACAAGAAATATCATCTCAAAATTGAGGTGCAGGGACTTCTCTGGTGGTGCAGTGGTTAAGAATCTGCCTGCCAATGCAGGGGACATGGGTTCGGGCCCTGGTCCAAGAAGATCCCACATCCCACGGAGCAACTAAGCCTGTGTGCCACAACTACTGAGCCTGTGCTCTAGAGCTTGCGAGCCACAGCTACTGAGCCCGAGTGCCACAACTACTGAAGCCCATGCTCCTAGAGCCTGTGCTCCACAACAAGAGAAGCCACTGCAGTGAGAAGCCTGCACACTACAATGAAGAGTAGCCCTTGCTCGCCGCAACTAAAGAAAGCCTGTACGCAGCAACGAAGACCCGATGCAGCCAAAAATAAAATAAATAAATTTATAATATATATATATATATAGAGAGAGAGAGAGAGAGAGGTGCAGAAAAAGCATTTGCCGGAATTTATCATCCATTCCTAAGAAGGATACTTCTTCAACCTGAAAAAGGGCATCTATGAAAAACATACAATTAACATCATACTTAATGGTGAGAGACTGAATGCTTTCCTCTAAGATTAGGAAAAAAGCAAGGATGTCTATTCTTTTTTTATTTTTTTAAGATGTGAGATTTATTAAAAAAAATTTTTTTTGATGTGGACCATTTTTAAAGTCTTTATTGAATTTGTTACAATATTGCTTCTGTTTTTATGGGGGGGGTTGTTTGTTTTTTGATTTTTTGGCCCCAAGGCATGTGGGATCTTAGCTCCTAGTCCCAGGATCGAGCTCACACCCCCTGCATTGGAAGGCAAAGTCTTAACCACCAGACCAGCAGTAGACACCCAACGATGTCTACTCTTTTTTTTTTTTGGCTGCATTGGGTCTTCATTGCTGCACGCGGGCGTTCCTCTAGTTGCAGCGAGAGGGGGCTACTCTTTGTTGCGGTGCGCGGGCTTCTCATTGCGGTGGCTTCTCTTGTTGCAGAGCACGGGCTCTAGGCGCGAGGGCTTCAGTAGTTGTGGCACGTGGGCTCAGTAGTTGTGGCTCTCAGGCTCTAGAGCGCAGGCTCAGTAGTTGTGGTGCACGGGCTTAGTTGCTCCATGGCATGTGGGATCTTCCAGGACCAGGGCTTGAACCCATGTCCCCTGCATTGGCAGGGAGATTCTTAACCACTGTGCCACCAGGGAAGCCCAGGATGTCTATTCTTATCACTTCTTTTTAACAATGTACTGGATGTTGCAGCCAGGGCAGTAAGGCCCAAAAAGTAAATAAATAAAAGAAAGGAAGCAGTAAAGGAAAGGAAAAATAAAGCTCTCTCTATTCATAGATGACATGATCATCTATGTATTTGATGGAATCTATAAAAAAGCTAATAGAACTAGTAAGGATTTAGCAATATTTACGATACAGTATCATTTACAAAAATCAGTTGTATTTCTGTAATGCAAACAGTGAACAATTGGAATTTGAAAAATAATAACATTTATGATAACATCAAAACATGACAAAAGATGTGTAATATTTGTACACTGAAAACTAATAAAACATTGCTGAAAGAAATTAAGGAAGACCTAAATAAATGGAGAAATATATTTATTTGGAAGATTCAATATTGTTAGAGTCAACACAATCCCAATCAGAATCCCAGCAGGCTTTTTTGTAGATATTGACAAGCTGATTTTAAAATCCATATGGAAATGCAAAGGACCTACAACAGCTGAAACAACTTCAAAGAGGAAGTTTGAGGAATTGCATTACCTGACTTTAAGACTTATTATAAAGCTACAGTAATGAAGACAATGTGATATTGGTGTCAAAGTAGACAGATCAATAGAACAGGAGTCTGGAAGTAAACCCATACATTTATACAGATATCAGTTGATTTTCAACAAACATACAAAGGCAATTTAGAGAAAGGATAGTCTTTTCAACAAATGGTGCTGGAACAATTTGATATCTGTATGCAAAAACAATAACTTAGACCTTATACCATACACAAATATTGACTCTAATTGTAAAACCTAAAACTTCTAGAAGAAAACACATGAGGGACTTCCCCAGCGGTCCAGTGGTTAAGAACTAAGATCCCACATGCCACGCAGTGTGGCCAAAATATTAAAAAAAAGAAAAGAAAAAGAAAACACGGGAGAAAATCTATTGACCTTGATTTATCAAAGATTTCTTAGATAGGGACTTCCCTTGTGGCACAGTGGTTAAGAATCCACCTGCCAATGCAGGAGACACAGTTTTGAGCCCTGGTCCGGGAAGATCCCACACGTCATGGAGCAACTAAGCCCACGAGCCACAACTACTGAGCTGATGCACTGCAACTACTGAAGCCTGAGTACTCTAGGGCCTGCATGCCACAACTACTGAGCCCACGTGCTGCAACTACTGAAGCCCCCGCGCCTAGAGCCTGTGCTCCACAGCAAGAGAAGCCACCGCAATGAGAAGCCCACACACCACAATGAAGAGTAGCCCCTGCTCACCGCAACTAGAGAAAGCCCGCATGCAGCAACGAAGACCCAACACAGCCAAAAATAAATAAATTAATTAATTAAAAAAGAAAGAAAGAAGCCAGATATAAGAGAATCCATGTAGCCTGATTACATTTATATAGATTTCTAGAGAATACAAGCTAATCTACAGGAACAGATCAGCCGTTGCCTTGGTGGGACACAACTGGTATTCAGTGAGGAGTGGGGAGAGGCAGGAGGGATGGATTATAAGAGGGCATGCGGAAACTTTGGGGGGCTGCCTATGCTCATTATCTCATGTTGGCAGTTCACAGTATATGTCAAAATTTATCAGATTGTACCTTTAATTATGCGTACTTTATTGTATGTCAATTATACCTCGATAAGGCTATTTTCAAATAAAACCTACCATAGGAAGGCTCTGTTGCTTTCTTGTGCAATTTAGGGTTGCCATTCCAACCCACCGTAGAGTTTGGGAAGCTTGCTTTGGGATTTTAAGATGATTTAAGATGATGTAAGATGATAGCCCTGTCCCCAAATCCCAATGCCATGCCCATTTCCTTACCTTTGAGACTGGATCCATGCTGCCATCCCCCAGTACTCCCCGCCCCGGCAAAGCACGGAGTATTCTTGGAGTCATCACCTGGGACGGTGCCTACTTCAGCCTCTAGGCAGGGGTGGCCCAGCACAAACTTACCTTCCACCTTGGTTTCCTGGATGTATTGAGCTGCTCTAGCTGCTGGGGCAGTTACTCTCATAAACCCTCATCGGAAGAGAACAATCTTCCCTGATGGAGGAAGACTGTTTTTCAGCCAAGAATACAACTCAACTCAATTTTAGGGAAGTCTCTAGGCAACCACCACCATCGTCCAAATGGAGATTGTTGAAGAGACGTGCCTGGGTGGGGAATCAGGATGAGGCCCAGGTCCCAAGGCTGGGAGGCTTTCTGTACTTCCCGTGCCTTTGGAAGGTGGGAAGTGGCCCAGGGTACCAGCTGGAGAAGCAAAAGAATGAGCTCAACTGGATTTTTTTTTTTTTTTACTTGAGCCTCTTTGATATAAAATCAGCCCAGAATATCTGTCACCAAGATAAAAAGTTCAGACTGGGCTTCCCTGGTGGCGCGGTGGTTGAGAGTCTGCCTGCCGATGCAGGGGACACGGGTTCGTGCCCCGGTCCGGGAAGATCCCACATGCCGCGGAGTGGCTGGGCCCGTGAGCCATGGCCGCTGAGCCTGTGAGTCCGGGGCCTGTGCTCTGCAATGGGAGAGGCTACAACAGTGAGAGGCCCACGTACCGCAAAAAAAAAAAAAAAAAAAAAAAGTTCAGACTAACCCTACTTCCTTTCCACATATACCTGTCAGACTGAATTGCTGTGTTTAAATTTTGTTCCCTTCCATGTACATTTTAACCATGTTTTCTCCTGATGAAAAGGTTGGGAAACGTGATAGCCGCACAATCTAGACCCCAAGATTTTTAGATGATGTAAGATGACAGCCCTATCCCCAAATCCCAATGCCACGTCATTTTCCTTATCTTTGAGACTGGATCTTTTGTCTGCAACATTCATGAATAGAAAAAAACATGCAAAACATATATCCAAGTGGCTAAGTCTGAGGTTTTAAAAAGTCAGCAAGGATATCTTTCAATATCCAAAAGGAGTGAAAATGAAGAGCAAAGGTATTGTTACTTAAGAGAGTGGAAATGAGATCACTGAAAAGAGCGGGTTTAGACTGCCAGAAGAACACTTCCCTCTTAATTGGCAGCCAGCCTAGTCTCTTAAACTCAGGACGCTTCTTCCTAGCATCATGAGGTCATTCAGACCGTGATTCCACTAGTATCTCCACCCAGGAGCAGAGAACTTTGCAAATCAGGCAAACAGGCTCCATGTCCCAGAGGTGAGCAGGGTCCCTCCCTGTACAACTGCATATCCCCTCGTCCAGAAGAGCACTGGCCTACAGAAGAGTCACAGCAGAGCTGCCAGCACAGCGGATAAACCACAACCACAGCACAGCAATAAGAGCTACTTACTGATCCCTTATGGCAGCCCAACACCATGTTAACTGCTCCAGACACATTCTTTTATCAAAGCTTAGCAATCTACGGAGTGGGCATTGATGGAAAGGACACCTCTAGCTCTATTTCCAAATGAAGAACAGGAAACAAGAAGGGTTGGGGTGGTTTTTCTAACTCTGATTCCAGAGGAGTTATGGAGAGCGACCTGGCGTGGGCATACAATAATATGACATAGTACGGATTTTTAGAGAGCCGCAAGCACTTAGGCGGCTCACAGGCGTCATAATAAAGGCTGGTGCGATGCAGGGAAGGTGCTGGACTGGTTTGGCTTTTGGACCCAAGCCAAACTGTTCTAAAGTCTCCGTTTCTCTGCTTATCTTCTTGATGCAGAGATGTAGGCTCTGTCTTCTCCTCTCCAAACCAAAAGCCATGATAACCACAGACATGTAATTACACATCCCAAGTTAATTCAGTCCACCAACGTGTATGGAGGGCTCACTTTAATTCCAGCCCTAAGCCAGGCACAGAGTTACAAATATACATAAGGACAGCTCTCCAGGCTTGCCGTGACTGGATAAGACACCAAAATAAGCAAAAAATCATGATACAGTGGGATGAGTAAGTGGGCAGAGCCTGGCTTGACATCAGGGATGCTTTCTGGAGGTCCAGGTACCTTAGAGGGGAGGATGCTGTAGGCGGCCTTCTTGCCGGGGGGGGGGGGGGGGGGGTGATGGTTTGCTCAGTCTGTGCTGGGGGGCGGCGGGTGGCTGGAAGAAGGGACTGAGCCAGGTGTTTAAGAGCAGGGGTAGCAGTCAGGCACTAGAGAACGGTGACAGCTTGTCGCCCGGGGAAGCTCGAGGCGGGGGGCGGCAGGAACGAGGCTGCTTAAGACCTACTGTACTCTGTGGAGAAGCTCTTTTCCTTTTTTCTTTTTGTAAAATTATACTTGTATGTGTGTGTGTGTTTTAATTGAAGTATAGTTGATTTACAATGTGTAGTTTCAGGTGTACAGCAAAGTGATTCAGTTATACATGTATATAATATTATATATAATTATAATTCAGTTATTATATAGATCTATTCTTTTTCAGATTATTTTCCCTTATAGGTTATTACAAGATATTGAGTAGAGTTCCCTGTGCTAGGTCCTTGTTGGTTATCTATTTTATATACAAGAGTGTGTATCTGTTAATCCCAAACTCCTAATTCATCCCTCCCCGCCTTTCCCCCTTGGTAACCATAAGTTTGTTTTCTTTGTCAGTGAGTCTATTTCTGTTTTGTAAACGAGTTCATTTGTATCATTTTTTTAGATTTCACATATAAGTGATATCATATGACATTTGTCTTTCTCTGTCTGGCTCCCTTAGTAGGATCATCTCTAGGTCCATCCCTGTTGCTGCAAATGGCAGTATTTCATTATTATGACTGAGTAACATTCCATTGTATTCGTATACCCCATCTTCTTTATCCATTCATCTGTCAACAGACATTTAGGCTGAAGAAGCCCTTTTTCTTCAGGGCAGGGGAAACCTTAAGAATTTTAGGCAAGGGAGAGCTTTAGGCAGATAATTTTTGCTTTAGAATGATCACTCTGTTGACTGTGTAGAAAACTCACGTGAGAGAGACTGGCTGCTGTGGGATTGATGATGGTGGGAAAGCAGATGGGTCTGAAGGTGGGACTCGTTGTCAAGGAGCAGGGACAGAAGGTGAGAGGCAGCCACCCCCCACCCCCCCCAACTCCCCAGGCCAAGGCGGGCCCCGGGCCTCGTGTCACTGCGTCTCTGTCCACCCTTCCCGCCGGGGTCATTGCAGGCCTTCCGGCTCCTCCAACAATACGAGGTAAACACTCAGAAATGCTTTGGAATAGCTTGGTGATGGAATAATTAATTGATTGATCACTCTGCTGAGTAAATTGCAGCTGAACAGAAGTACTTTTTTTTTCCTTTTTGCCAGATTGGGCGTGGTGCAGGGAGAAGCTGAGAGTGTGTTATGGGGTTCTCTGTGGTTGCAGAAAGAGGTTTCTCCTGGGCGGGTAAGTAGGCGGGGCAGGGATTTACCCTTCCTATTGTTTAGAATGAGATAAGCTTGCCCAAGGCAGCCTGGGTTTGAACCCTGCAGGGCAGACATGGGCGGGAGGGTCCAGGGAGGGTCCAAGGATGTCCTTGGGGTAAAGGTGGTGCTTAGGTGTCTCCACTGTTTTTCTATTTGGCCTCAGGTGGATCATGGAACCATTGAATTTTAGATCCTCCAATAGGCTGACCCTTTGTTTTGGGGTTTGTTTGTTTACAGTTGTGAAATGAGACCCAGGGGTTGATTAGCCCCAGGTCACAAAGCTAGTTAGTGAGGGAAAAAAGCCTCAACTCCAGGATCAGCAAAGACTTCATAGGCCAAGGACAAGCTTTCTAGTATCCTGACAGCTGCTCTGAGTCATAAAAAAAAAAAAAAAAAAAAAAAGGACCCCCAGTGCAGTTATTCTGTGAACTAGGCAAATCCCTCAACACTTCCCGTTTGCAGGGAGGAGACCCCACCAAGACTGAGCAGCTCTGAGCACAGCTGTGTCTGGGGTAGAGGGCCTCAATTGTCCATAACATTCCTATTTGAACAGAGATTACTGTCCTTCTGTGTTTTCACTGTATAAATCATAGGCAATCTGGAAGAAACGTAAGGGAAGGGTGCCTGATGGAAAAAGTAAAATTACCCCCATCTAGAGGCAACTGTTGTCAGCATTTCGGTGTAACTCCTATGCAGTGATTTCGTAGGGCCATATGCTTTTAGATCTGTAAAAGACCTCTGAGATAACCTGGCCTAACTCTCACGTTATGGATGCAAAAACCAAGGCTTAAGTAAGTGACATGACTGTGATCCCTTTTGAGTGTAGTGGCCGGCAAGGACCAGCATCACAGAACTGTCACCCGAAAACTAGGTTCCCTTCTTGGGGGGTGTCAGCCAACAGACACAACCAAGCCAAAGCACGGGAGAAGGCAGGATTTATTACTTGCAGCAAGTAAGAACACTGGGGATCTTTCCCAAAGCAGTGTCCCCCGAACAGCAAAACTGGGGAAGTTTTGAGCTTAGGGTACATGCATATTGATGAGCAGGCTTGAGCAGAGGAGAATTCAGCATAGAATTGGGGCAAAGGTCCACAGGGTCCAGGCTTTAGTTTTGTTTTTTTTTTCTTAATAAATTTATTTATTTATTTATATTTTTTATTTTTGGCTGCATTGGGTCTTTGTTGCTGCGCACTGGCTTTCTCTAGTTGCGGTGAGCAGGGGCTACTCTTTGTTGTGGTGTGCAGGCTTCTCACTGCGGTGGCTTCTCTTGTTGAGGAGCACGGGCTCTAGGCACGCGGGCTTCAGTAGTTGTGGCGCTCGGGCTCAGTAGTTGTGGCTCGCGGGCTCTAGAGCGCAGGCTCAGTAGTTGTAGCGCACGGGCTTAGGTGCTCCGCAGCATGTGGGATCTCCCCAGGCCAGGGCTCGAACCCGTGTCCCCTGCATTGGCAGGCGGATTCTTAACCGCTGCACCACCAGGGAAGTCCTGTCCAGGCTTTAGGTGATTGAAGTCTGGAGAGTCAACATATCATTCCATCCTCCACCTGGGTGGGGGCCTTAGCTCCTGCAGAAGAACTCAAAGATATTGTTCTGTGTATCCCTCGAGGAGGAAGCAGGACCTGCCCCAAGGCTGCACTGTTGTTTCTTGACTGCTCCTCCCTAGTTTCTGCATCCCCTCCCTTAAGATCATTAATTACTGTTCAAGGGCAAGCGTTGCGGCCAGGCTTAGATGCCAAAATGGCTTAGGCCAAAATGGGTTCTCTTATGTCAAGAAAGCCATTCCTGGTTCTCTTTCTCCTGGGACCCCTTACCCTATCTGCTTACAGAACCTTGGGGTGAGAAGGAAACCTTCTACAACTTGGCCTCCCCCTAATGCGGAAATGTCCCTCTCTGGCTACTTTCCTTGTTAGTGCTGGCCAGGTGGGGGCCTCTCTCAGCCGGGGTGCCTGGCGGAGATGAAAGAGTGGTGGTCTGGGTCCTGTCCCCTGTCAGGGAAAACAAGTCATGTTCTCTTTCCCACACTTTACACTCAGGCAAAACTTAGAAGTGTAAAAGGTAACTCCCTTTCCCAAGAAAAAACCCTGAGATATGCCCCAGCATATTTCATATATGAAAATTATAATTTCAACATAATTTTTCTGTAGCTTTGTGAAAATTATTTTTAGTAAACACAGAGGCTAATCAAGAGATTATTGAGGAGAGAGTTAGTAACAGAGAAAATGGTTGAGCCATAGCACTGCAAATACCGGGGCATCCTCGTACTTCCTCAGACCTTTTCTTCCACAGGAAGGAGACTCAAAGCAAATGTGCTCACATTGTGAGACTCTCCTGATACATCTTACATTCAAAGCAACACTGAACAGAATCAGACAGGAAAAAGTTGAGTATACATATTTAGAAAAACAAAGTTTTCATTTTTTTTACAAACCCTTCATTAAAATTTCCTTGGAAGGAGATACTAAAGTTTTTAGCAAGCAACAGATGGTAAAGAGAATTTAATTGTACATTTTTTTTGACTCCCTAATTGTACATTAACCGCCATTGGTAATTTAAGATGTACAAAATGTCATTGATATTCTCTTGTTTGAAATGCTTCCTTTAATGCTTCATTTCATTGAAGGTAGGAAATATTTACAAGGTTTTATATAGGTTCATTCAAAGTTTACATCCCTCTTCTCCTCATTTTCACTCCAGAGGTCTCATGTCCTCAAGTGCGGGTTGTAGAAGCTATAGAGAGATATTCTGTCTAAAATAAGGACAGTTGACAGAAATTCTTAAGTATCAGAGGGAGTTTGAAAATTATCCGGCTCCCGGAGGCAACTGCCAGTGTTTTGAGTAGGCAGTGAAGGGATTAAAGCAATATTTTAGGAAAATTTAATCTGCCTCAATCTGTAGAGTGGATTAAGTGGGGAGGGGGAGAAGCTAGAAGCAGGAGGGGGTTCTGGAGGCACAGCTACAAGTAAGGAGTATTTTTCTACTATTAAGAGACAGCATGGGGTGGGGGACTTCCCTGGTGGTGCAGTGGTTAAGATTCCACCTGCCAATGCAGGGGACACGGGTTCGATCCCTGGTCCGGGAAGATCCCACATGCCATGGAGCGTCTAAGCCTGTGCGCCACAACTACTGAGCCTGTGTGCTGCAGCTACTGAAACCCATGCACCTAGAGCCCCTGCTCCGAAACAAGAGAAGCCACCGCAATGAGAAGCCTGCGCACCACAACGAAGAGTAGCCCCCCCTCACTGCAACTAAAGAAAGCCTTGCGAGCGACAAGGAAGACCCAATGCAGCCAAAATAAAAAACAAAAAAAAGAGAGAGAGACAACATGGGGAAATTCCCTGGTGGTCCGGGTGGTTAGGACTTGGCACTTGCACTGCTGAGGGCATGGGTTCAATCCCTGGTAGGGGAACTAAGATCCCGCATGCCGTGTGGTGTGGCCAGAACAATAGCAACAAGAAAAAGAGACACAGCATATCATAACGACGATGAGAACAGGCTTTGAAACGAAATACAGCCTCCTTCAAATCCAAGCTGTTCCCCTTGCTAATCATGTGACCTTGAATAAATTACTTAACCTACTGCTTAGGTTTCCATTTATAAAAATGGATAATAAAACCTAAAACCTCTCTCACAGGCTTATTATGAGACGAAGAGGATACATTCTAAAAATCTGAGCGTAGTACTTGGAACACGGTATACCCTTAAATTAAACTGGAACTTTTTTATTATAGCTATTGTGTCATTTATGAAAATTCTCTTAATATTGCCAACAATAGTAACGAAAATGTTCCCCAAATGCACCCACCTACAATCTATTTTTTCATATCAGTTCCCTATCAGAAGGAAGCACATATTTGTATTGATCTGCCTGGTTTGCTAACCACAGCTTCCTCAAATTAAACATGGACCCTTCTACTATCAACAGCTCAGTCTTCCCCAACTCTGTAAGTTTGTCCTGGAAAGACTGAAACAGGCAGAGAGGCCCTGTGCTGGCTAAAGAGCAGGGGTCAGGCCTGGGACACCAGTCCCTCAGGAGCTCCCAGCAGAAACCTTGTGCAGTGGTGCTGGCTAGGAAAACTCAAACAGGGGTTCAGGTTTTCAAGTCTGGGTGAGAAGGATGAAACGTTTGGGGGTCGCACCTCCATTCTCTTCCTGAATCTCAGAGCAATGGACGGATGTGTCAGAGTCAGCTACATCAATTACATGTCAGATATCCAATCAGCAGTGACTGTTCCCAAAGCTGAAGAAGATAACCATTTCTATTTCCACAGGCTGGTTTACCTAGCACCAGCCGTTCAGTTGCAAATGGGGAAAATCAACTAAGAATCCAAATATTATTATTTTTATTTACATCTTTATTGGAGTATAATTGCCTTACAATGGTGTGTTAGTTTCTGCTTTATAACAAAGTGAATCAGTTATACATATACACATGTTCCCATATCTCTTCCCTCTTGCGTCTCCCTCCCTCCCACCCTCCCTATCCCACCCCTCTAGGTGGTCACAAAGCACCGAGCTGATCTCCCTGTGCTATGCGGCTGCTTCCCACTAGCTATCTACCTTACGTTTGGTAGCGTATATATGTCCATGCCACTCTCTCACTTTGTCACAGCTTACCCTTCCCCCTCCCCATATCCTCAAGTCCATTCTCTAGTAGGCCTGCATCTTTATTCCCATCTTGCCCCTAGGTTCTCCATGACCATTTTTTTTTCTTAGATTCCTTATATATGTGTTAGCATACGGTATTTGTTTTTCTCTTTCTGACTTACTTCACTCTGTATGACAGACTCTAGGTCCATCCACCTCACTACAAATAACTCAATTTCGTTTCTTTTTATGGCTGAGTAATATTCCATTGTGTATATGTGCCACATCTTCTTTATCCATTCATCCGATGATGGACACTTAGGTTGTTTCCATCTCCGGGCTATTGTAAATAGAGCTGCAATGAACATTTTAAGAATCCAAATATTATTAACTCATTGAAACCTAAAAATCCAGACCTTTAGCAACCTGGACAGTACAGTGTTTATTGGGTAAATATTCACTCAAACTGGTTAAAGTTTGCCTTTACTAGTTTAGTTTTGTTTTTTTAAACTTGTTAGAAAATCAGTAACATCTTAACAGAAATGCCTGCAGAACAACTTGAGGAGCTGTCAGGCCCCGACGCATAGAAGATTCTCTCTTCAAGCAAGTGGAATGCTTGGGCCTGATAACCTTAGAGCTTGGTTAACACAGTTTGACTTAGAGCAAACTCTGGGTAGCGACCGCACGCTGGCTCACCTCCGAGAATCCCCGGGATGGGGATGGGGGCTCTTTGGTGGAGTAATGTGCCGGCTATCTCAAATAATGGTTGGTGGATGCCAGGCATTATCTGGGCTGTGACTACAAAAAGAACCTGTGGGAGGGAATCAGCATTCATTCAGTCAGCAATCAATTATTTTGTAGGAACTGTCTGCTGGGAAGTCCCAGAGAATGCAGGAATGCAGGACACAATGTTTGCTCCGTCCCAAGTTATTTATCTCAGGCAAAGATAAATAACTACGCGGGGGCACCAGGGCCCATCGCTCTAGACACAGACCAGAAGCCACTGTCCTCCCACTGCCTTTTTTTTTAAGCCCCAGTAAACGTTTTGGGCTTCAGTTTCCTCATCTGTGAAATGGTAATGGAATACCTAATTGGCTGAGTTACAGTAAGTCCTGAAACATGTCTAA
Organism: Monodon monoceros; assembly: GCF_005190385.1. Classification (NCBI taxonomy): domain Eukaryota; kingdom Metazoa; phylum Chordata; class Mammalia; order Artiodactyla; family Monodontidae; genus Monodon; species Monodon monoceros. The sequence goes on along the minus strand of NW_021703776.1, from coordinate 100,334,446 downwards.
GATGTGGTGGGTAGTGACCATCTGTCATTTCCGATGATCATTTTAACAACAGAGGGATGGATGAGGCCTTATCGAGGGAGGAGGGCTCCCAGGGCCAGAAAGTCTCAGTAGAGAAGGTAGCATTTGAAATGACTCTCAAATAAGACTTTAATCTCGGGTTCACGGGCCTCTATGGAGTTAGGTTATGGACCTCAGAGAGTGTACGGGGCCTCTGAAATCGTATTGAGGGCAAGGAGGCGAGCCGCCCAGACTGCTTCTCCAATGCCTGAAAGTCTAGAGTCGAATGTAGACAACTTGTGGGGCAAGAAGTGGAGAGAGATCACGTGGGGTGGATGTACCCGTTTTCTCTGTAGAAGCTGCAAGGTCCTCTGCAGGTAAGGGGGACGAAGCAGGACAGGAGGCTTCGAGGAAGGGCGTGCTGAGAGCGTCTAAGCTCAGCAGGGGCAGGAGAAAAGGTACTGGTATCACCTGAGAGTTTGGTGGAGACAGAAAATACCGCTGCGATTTCCTTTAGAAGTGCCCAGCAGCCTTTCTGTGTTGTGTGCCCCTTCACGTGCCCCTCACCTGCTCCACACTCACCTGAGCCCAAGCAGCCGTGACCTGTAGGGTCCTGCTGCAGCCTCCCCTCTGCAGTGCACCCCTGCACACCAGGCAATGAGTTTTCCAAACTGTACGTCAAGTCATTTCACTTCCCTCCTTAAAACTAGCCAGTGGCTTCCACTGTACCTGGAATAGAACTCGAAGCCCTTACTTAGTATAGAGCTCCAAGGCCTGTGTGATCTGGGTGCTTGCCTGCCTCTCCAGGCCCCTCTCCACGTGTCCCCTCCTTAGACTCCAGCCACAGTGGCCTTCCCATCCCTCAGACACACCAGGCTCTTCTCGTCTCAGGACTCTGGTGATTGCTGTTCCTCCTGCTTGGAATACTCTCCTTCCTTCTCACCAGTCAAATCTCCCCCCTAGTAGTAATTAATACCTAAAATTAGTCTATGTCTGTATTTGTTTGTTAACACACTTACTGTCTGTCTTCCCTCCCAGAGAATGTAAGTTCCTGGCAGGCAGGGACTCTGTTGCTTTGTTCGTGGGCTAACACTGGCACAGGACAGGCTGAATATTTGCTGACTGGTGGCTGTGAGGAAGGGGGAGGGCAGGTGGTCCTGCTGAAGCAGGAGTCTGGTTTGAAAGGAGGCGTGGAGCTGTGTACAATTCTTGCCAGAGTATACTCAGGTGTCACTTGTATTTAAAAATGAGTAAACGAACAGGTGCAGCAGTGAGAAACTAGGGAAATATTGCAGACAAAATACGGTGAATCATACAATTTTAAAATTGGAAAGAACCTTAAAGATGGAGTCACAGTGGTCTCAACAGATAGATTAACAAACGGACTCTTCTCTGGAAAGGTAAGTGACATGGCCTCTTTACACTGGCGGTTAGGGTCCAAGCCAGGTCATATCTCCTGTTTGTCTTGCCTTGATTTTGAACTTTTTTGGAAACCCAATAATTGTGTTAGAAATTAGTTAGGATATTCAGGATTTTTCCCCACTCTTTCTAAAAGATTACGATGATCTCTTCCCGGGAAATAATGGGTGGAGTTTTCCCTCCCCTTGGCCTTCTTCCACCTCAAGTTAGGAGAATGTGAGTGAATGGCTGCTTAGTTTGGACCTTGCATCGAGAAGCTTCTCTCTACCTGAAACCCATGGTGCTGAGGTGCATCCTGTCTAGGCTCCAGGTGATTATTTCTTGTGAAGGCTCAAGTTCGAGTGTCAAAACCAGATGAGGTGAGTAGATACTGCAGCAGACTTTTGATTCATTACATCGCTTTTTCACGAAGCAAGAAGTGAGGCTTGCACAGGGAGAGGCCTACTTGTTTTGTAGAGTCGAGACCTGATCTGGAACATGGAGAAGGAATGCCCCGAGTGGCACGCGGCGAACAGGAAGCATGTGCTCTCCAGTCACGTGACCTCTCCTGCTCTCACTCAGCAGCAGAGGGTTTGCTCAGAGGTTCTTGCCCTCAGGCCTAAGGTCAGAGCTGCCAGACAGAGGCATTTTTCCCAGGAGCCTTGGAAGGAGCACATGCATTTGTCTCTAGAACAGTCAGGCAGCGAGACCCTCCCTGGCTGCGCGGGTCCCAGCCCACAGCTGTCGTGATCTCAGTGGCTTCATGGAGGTGGTAGATCTCACTCTACGAAAGACCAGTATTCTGGAAAAGCCACATACTGGAACCATTCAGCAACCCATGAATTCGCTCTTGCAGCCAGCAATCATTAAGCACCTGTTTTGTGTCCAGCCAAGTGCTAGACACTGGGGAACAAAGTGGTTAGAAGCTTTGACTAAGCAATTCTTCCTCTCTAAACCTATTTCCTTCTAGTTACAGACTGTAATTTTGAAACCTCACAACAATTCACGATCAATACTTATTGCACAAAATCCCTTTTGCTAAGTTCTTGGCACACGTTGGTTTCTTGCAACCTGTTCTCTTCCAAGATTCCTTTTTCTTCTTCTTGGAGAATGTTTTCCAGTTCATTCTCTCAGAGAAGGTTTGTAGGTGATACAGCATCTTAGCCTCTGGAGGTCCAAAGATGTCTTTATTTTACTTCTAATATTGAACAGGAGATTGAGAATAAGAGCCTAAGATCAAAGATGACTTCCTCAGCACTTTGATGCTCTCTCCATTATTTCCTTAGGGGCCAGGTGGCTGATAAGGTGTCTAATTCTCATTCCTTTGTAGGTAATCTGCCTGTTTTCCCCTGATAGCCTAAGGGTTTTCTCTTTGTTCCCAATAACCACGTGTCTAGGTGTGGAGATTTTTGTTTGTTTTTTGTTTTTATCCTTCTCAAGACTCAGCAGGCTCTTTAAAATGAAAACTTGTGTTCTGGGACATTCTGTGGTCTTTATTTCTTTAATTCCCACCTTTCCATTCTCTCCTGGAATTCCTATTTAAGAAATGTTGGAACTTGTGTATCTTTCCTCTGTGATTCTTACCTTCCATGAAGTAGTGTCTGTTCTTATTTTTGCTGTGGTCTGAGAGAATGCTAGAGTAATACCTTCCAGGTTTACTCTTCAGCCCTTGTCCAAACTTTTATTTATCCTATCTACTGACTTTTAAATTTTAAATTTGTATTTTTTTATTTCAAAGATTTTTAATTGCTCGTTCTTATTTTTCTTTTTTTTTGGCCGCTCCATGTGGCATGCGGGATCTCAGTTCCCCAAACAGGGATCGAACCCTCTGTGTGCCCTGCAGTGGAAGTGCAGAGTCTTAACCACTGGACCACCAGGGAAGTCCGGTCCTCGTTTTTTTTTTTTTTGTTTTTTTTTTGCGGTACGCGGGCCTCTCACTGTTGTGGCCTCTCCCTGTTGTGGCCTCTCCCGTTGCGGAGCACAGGCTCCGGACGCGCAGGCTCAGCGGCCATGGCTCACGGGCCCAGCCGCTCCGCGGCATGTGGGATCTTCCCGGACCGGGGCACGAACCCGTGTCCCCTGCATCGGCAGGCGGACTCTCAACCACTGCGCCACCAGGGAAACCCGGTCCTCTTTTTAATAATTTTTTTTTTATAACTTAATTGTTTTTCTTTATGGGATGTGATTCCAACTTTTCACATACTGATGATATTAAATGTACTAAAGTCCTCTTCCTTTCGTGTTAACTCTGTTTCCTGAGGTCAAAGGTCTTCTATCTGTTGTGTTATTTTTTTCTCTTTCATGGTGTTGGTGTTCCTCAAAAGTTCAGTGATTGGCGGTAGAGACTGGGGGGGAGGGGTGGTCTTATCTCGAGCAGCCTAAGCTCCCGGCACCCGCGGCTTGTCCTGGATGGGCAGGCACTGCTTGCTGTAAACTCAGCAGCTTCCCTCTGTAGTCTTAGGGGTTTCCTGCCGTCACCTCAGCTGAGTACTATGGCCTCCTATCTCCTTTCCTTCTGTTAGGGATCATCATAGTTTTTTGTCACCAAATATTTACTTACTTTCTCTTCAACAGTGACCATATACTTACTGATTTTTACATCTTTCTCATCTTTTTTTTTTTGGCCGTGCCTCGTGACTTGTGGGATCTTAGTTCCCTGACCAGGGATCAAACCTGGGCCCTCAGCAGTGAAAGCACCGAGTCCTAACCATTGGACCACCAGGGAATTCCCTCCCATCATTTCTTCTTTTTTTAATTAATTAATTTATTTTTGGCTGCGTTGGGTCTTCGTTGCTCTGCGCAGGCTTCCTCTAGTTGCGGCGAGCAGGGGCTACTCTTCGTTGCAGTGCGTGGGCTTCTCATTGCGGTGGCTTCTCTTGTTGCAGAGCACGGGCTCTAGGCACGCAGGCTTCAGTAGTTGTGGCACGTGGGCTCAGTAGCTGTGGCTTACGAGCTCTAGAGTTCAGGCTCAGTAGTTGTGGCACACGGGCTTAGTTGCTCCATGGCATGTGGGATCTTCCCGGGCCAGGGTTCGAACCCGTGTCCCTTGCATTGGCAGACGGATTCTTAATCACTGCGCCACCAGGGAAGCCCCCTCCCATCATTTCTATGTATGTGAAGCAGGAAGAGATTTCAGTGTGTAACACTCCACGTTCTTGAAACAGAAAGTCTGTCATAGAGTTTGACATCTAGAACTTTCAGCTTGAAGAGGAAATGATCAGATATGTGTTTTAGAAAATTATTCAGTTGGTGTTGATGCTGGCCTCATAGGCATAAAGTCCTAAAATAGGAAGTTGTGGCAATAGCCTGGATAAAAAATGATGAGGTCTGAATGAGGGTCATGCCGGTGGGTCTGGAGAGGAGGGAACAGACTCAAAATCCATAGACATGACAGAACCAGGAGGCTGGTTGGGAGGGCAAGGGTGAGGGAGATTGTATGATAACTGTCAGGTTTCGGATTGGCCCAAAAGGTATATAGTGGTGCCACGCTCTGAGAAAGATTATACAAAAGAAGAAGCGATGATGAGACACGAGTTCAGTGTTTGCATGTTCAGTTTGAGTTTGAGGTGCCTATAGCATATCCATCTGTAAATGTCTTATTGGCAGTTGGCAGAGATTGGAATTTGGGGGTCATCAGTACACAGATAATAATCGAAGTCCTCAACATGGAGTCAGTCAAGCAGGGAGAATGTGTAGACTGATAAGAGAAGAGGACACAGAAGAGAGCCTTAGGTCACACTGACATTCAGTGCATGAGTCAAGGAAGAGAAGGCAGAAAGGCTTGGCTTGAGGACTGGGAAAGTGAAACTGAAGGATTCAAGGAAGAAGGGATTTCACGGAGGGAGTGACCAACAGTGTCAGGGCTACAGAGAAAACTAGGCAGTTAAGGACTGAAAATATGCATGACATTTGCAATTGTAGTGCATTTGTTGGGGGTGGGAGGGTGTAAAACCAAATTTCAGTGGCTGGCTTGACTAGGAAATGCAGGGTGAAAATGGAGAAAACAAGGAAGGGACGCCCTTTCCAGAATCTTGTCAATGAAGAGAAAAAGAGCCAGGGTTAGAAGGCTAGAGGGAGAAGTCAGAGTCAAAGGAGGGCTTGTTAAGTAAGGAGAGATTGGAACATAGTTAGAGGCTTATGGGAAGGCAGATTTTGAAGACCTAAGAAACTAGAGGAATACTGATGGACCAAGGTCGCTGAGGAGGCTGTCCGGAATAAGGCTGAGGTCTGGGAATTGGCCTTGGGAAGAGGGAGGAAAACGTCTGAGATGAAGTGAAGAAGAGGAATGTAGATGAGCTGACAGTGGAATGAGAAATGAGAAATCACCCCCCGCCCCGTGTCTCTCTCTCCTCTGTGAGCAGGGATGGGTCCCCTCCTTACATGCCGTTGTCTCTTCCAACCATCTCTCCTTCCTCCTTCTTCAAAATCTCCGGTCTTTAGAAATTCATTCTTTCCTCCCTGCTCCCACAAAAGTTCAACTCCCCCACTTCTCTTCTGCCTTGCCATGCAGTCATTTCCTGTGGGATTGCCACCCACTGCCATGGCACTCCAGACACCCACATGCTGATGACCGCCACACGCACCTGCAGCCCGGACCCCTCCCCACTGCTCCAGACTCACACGCCTAAGCACTCCCCAGTATCACCATGGGAAGATCTAATAAACAGTTCACACAGAGCACAGGCCAGGCCTCTTCTTCCCTTAGTTGTCCACGACTCCTCACTTGCTCGGTTCCCCATATTCAGTTCCTCTCCAAGTCTTCTCTGCAGCTTTGAAGACAGATGCTAAAGCGTCTACTCTGCTGCTCCTCTAGCATCTCCCTGGTCCAAGCCCCCATCTCCCGCCGACGATGGCAGCAGCACCCGACTGCTCTCCCTGCGTCCTCTCTTTCCTTCTACAACCCACTGGCCACACAGCAGCAAGTTACCTTCCAAAGTATAAATCAAGGTTTGTCACTACCCCACTTAAAATATTCCACTGGTGGCGCAGTGGTTGAGAGTCCGCCTGCCAATGCAGGGGACACGGGCTCGTGCCCCAGTCCAGGAAGACCCCACATGCCGCGGAACGGCTAGGCCCATGAGCCATGGCCGCTGAGCCTGCGCGTCCGGAGCCTGTGCTCCGCAAAAGGAGAGGCCACAATAGTGAGAGGCCCGTGTACCGCAAAAAAAAAAAAAAAGTAGGTAACCTTTAAGGTCCCTCCAGCTTTAAAAATCTGTGATAATTCAAATATATTCAGGAAGCTAGGTATTAAAAAACTTTTTTGTTAAATGAATTATCACTGATTCCCTATTTATTCTCCTGAAGTTCTGAGTTTTACACATTTGGTTTCCTTAATAGACTGTCCCTTTATACTTGTGGGTATATTTTCCCCCAGCTTTATTGAGGTATAATTGACAATTTTCAATTGTATAAATTTAAGATGTACCTTGTGATGATTTGATATATACATTGTGAAATATTCACCACAATCAAGCTAATTAACATGTCTGTCACCTCACAGAGTTACCATTTTCTCCCTTTGTGCCTTTCTTTTTCTTTCTTTTCTTTCTTTCCTCCCTCCCTCCCTTCTTTCTTTTTCTTTCTTTCTTTCTTCTTTCTTTCTTTCTTTCTTTCCTTCCTTCCTTCGTTCTTTCTTTCTTTCCTTCCTTCCTTCCTTCTTTCTTTCTTTCTTTCTTTCTTTCTTTCTTTCTTTCTTTCCTTCCTTCTTTCTTTCTTTCCTCCTTTCTTTCTTTCTTTCTAAATTTTGTGGTAAATACACTTCAGATCTGCACTCTTAGCAAATTTCAAATAACATAATACAATATTGTGAATTATAGTCACATGCTTGTACATGAGTATACTTTTTAAATGTTTTCACATGCATTCTAAGAGTAGGTGAGCTTTCTTATAGCAACAGGTTTTCATTTTGATTTGGCATGGATACACTTTATTTCTCCCTATATCGTGTAAATTCCTGAAGGGCATATTCATCCAACTTCCCCCACGATCACAGGAACAGTGCCGCCCTGACAGGGGGTACTCAGTGAAAAGAGGTTCCTTATGGCAGAAGTGGTCCAAGGGGCGGGGCCCAGGGGGTGCTGTGCCGGAAGCCTGGGCACAGGAGAAGCTGAAGCTTGCAGATGAAGAGAGGATATTTAATGGGGCTGCTGAGAGCAGCCTTAACTAGGCTTCTGACTTAGTGGGGACACAGCTACTCAAAACACCAGGCAAATATGCGTTATACAAGTATGCAGAACTTTTCCGTTTCTCAGTGTTGTGTGTGTACATGTATATATATGCATAATACAAAATGTACGTAATTCATTCTCATCTCTTGCACGGATTCATTCACCGAATATCTATTAAACATCTGTAACATGTAAGACACTGTGGGAAGGGCTAAGGAGAGCACAAATGAATTAAACACATATCCTTGCTTCAAAAAGCAAAAACGAATAGGAGGAAGAGAGATGTACACCAGTGACCCGGATACACAGCAGGATGTGATGTGTTTTGGAAGTTCAAATGAGGGAGAATCCACCTTTGCTTAGGAAAGGACAGCAAGAACTCCTTCATGGAGGAGAAGTTGTTTGTGTTGGGCCTTGAAGGAGAGATAAGCTTTTTAGAGGCAGGGATAGAGAGGTGGGAAAGATATTATGGGATATCAGGGAATGGAAAACTGTTGCACAGAAGAGGGCTTAGACTTTTCATGAGTGTCATTGTAGAGGGTAAAACTAGGACCAATGACTAAAATTTTTAAATTTCAGTTTAATGTCAAATATTTTTGGCAAATGGATATTGAGCCCCTGTGTACCACAAGAATTTCTGCAGTGGATGAAATGTTGGACTAGGTCAGTGTTTTTCACACTGAGTAACATACAGGTTAGGCTGAGTGTGGCGGTGCTGAAATGACAGGATGGTGGGGCTGCGTGACTAGGAGAGTGTGTTGAGGAACAGAGAGAGATATATATTGTGTGACACGTCAGTGGTGGAAGGAAGTGAGACGTTTATGTCAGCGTTAATATATTTAATATCGAAATGTACATGAGACGAAGCAGGTGTCAGTCATTCAAAAGTTTCCTCCTTCCAAACCAGCCACGCCGCTTGGTAATCAAGGATGAGTGGAAGGGGTGGACACAGGCAGGGCTTCATGTAGTCATTCAGCAGTATTTATTGAGCACCTCCTGTGTGCCAGGCAGTTCCAGACTCCACTGCCGAAGATGAGCTTACATCCTTGTTGGGGGAGACAGAGAAAAAAATAAGAAAGAAGCAAGAAAACAACACAGAGTGATAAATGCTTGGGAGAGAAATCAAGCAGGGTGATGGATGGAGTGACTGGGCTATCTCAGACCAAGCAGTCACGGAGGACTTCATGGAGGAGGTGGCAGCCATGCCTAATTCAGGGGGAGGAGCATTTCAGAAGGAGGGAACAGCCAGGGCAAGGCTGCCTTTGATCACTGCCACCTGTGGTCTATCTGAATGTGGTCTTCTTCTTCTTTCCACTCTCCCCCACGTGCTTTCTCCCATCTCTGCACCTTAACTTCTTCAGTTAAATCTGGCCTTGTAGTTCCAGACTGATTTTATTGGTTTTTTTCCACCACCCTTGGCACTTCTGTTCTTCTGCTACCTTGAACTCTGTCAGGCATCTCACTTCCTTCCCCACCTGCCTCCCCACCAGCCAGCCTTGTTCTTGGGCTCTGTTTGCTAAACTTGTAACCTAGCACAGGGTCCTGCCTTACCGTGGTGGGTATGTGTATGTTGTAAAACATTGATTCGGTCCATTTGAAATGATACTGTCAGGCTTAGATTTCTCTCTTACTTACTGTTCACCAGTTACTACTCTATCTTCCCCAGTTACTCAGATGTTTGAAAGACTGCTCTCCCCATCTCCTGCTTTGTAACCTGGAGAATTCCTGCCGCAGGCTGGGTTACTCTTATTCCAAAGGGGAACTAGAGCAGCTTCTTTGTTTACTCAGTTGGTCTTTAAATGTGTATCTTCTAGGTGGATAAAACACAAAAAGCAAGCCTGGCCCAGGGCAATGTCAGTGTGAATACAGAGAAGGTGATGTGTCAATGGCATTTTGAGGTAGGGTTACAGGATTGGCCACAGGGGGTGCAGGTTGAGGTTGGGTCAGGTTTGTAGTGTGGGCAACAGTGTGGATGATGAGACCCACAGTGGAGATGGGGGATAAGTAAGGGAAACAGGACAGGGCCACATGGGTGGGGAGAGTGGGAAGAAGATGGTGGACCAGTGAAGAGATTTATAACCTGGTGGAAAAATCCAAACCCCAGTCTCTTTCTGCTCATGCTAATGGCAAGTCCCAGAAAAAGGACCATCCAGACCATCTGGCAAGAAGACTGTGTCATCTATAGATTCGACTTTTCTGTGCAAAGATAATCAAATGGTATTGATAGTCATCGGAGGCTTCTAAAAAGATCATATCCATTTGAAGAATGCCATTAAATTCCCGTGTTTGGGACACACACACACACACACACACACACACACACACACACTTTAATACCATATCCCGTCTTCCAAAGACCCAGAGAGGAAAGGGGAGGATGCCCAGGCAAAGAGAAGAGTTCTGTGTTCGTTTCTCGCGCTCCAGGGTGTAGAGCCCTGGGGTGGACAGGAGTCATGTGGATACCCCGTAGGCCCTCCCGGAAACTGGTCTTCCTTCCCTTCCAGAGGGCCACGGGGAAAGCACACTTCTCCCCGAGGGTCTCAGCACAGACCCAGGTGCGTCCTGTTGCCTCAAGCTGTCCAGAAAACGGCCTTCAGCCCCCCGTGTTTCCAGGCACTGGCAACTCACAAAACACACGCTGACCCTTGTGTGTCACTAGGAGCCACTGACATCCTTACGGTTCAAACAGAATCCTGGAGTGAGATTCACCTTAGCCGACTTTATTAACTGAAAGAGTTGGCAGTTTAGGGGAGGAAAATGTCTCGTTACAAAGCGGAATTTGTCCGGAGACCCTCCGTCCCATGAAGGGAATTGTCCTAGAAGCGGTTGAGATGTAAGCATCAACGTCAGTGTCTTCACCTCTTTGGAAATGTTGGTTGAGACAGAAGCGGAACACATCCTTGTTCCTGGAGGGATCCCACACTCAGGTGTGAAACTCTCATGGACGCATTTCAGGAAAATGAGAACTGTTTTCTACCTGCGATTCCCTCAGCAGCAACTGTCTCCTTTACAAGAAAACTGCAGTGTTCTGATGGGATTTTTGTTTTAATGGTGAGACAATACTATGATCATCATTGCTCAGAGACAGCCCCACCATGGACGGTGACAGCAAGGCACATGAGGGACTGGAGAGTCCCAGGAGAGTCTTCATTTTGGAATTTTCTGCTTACCTTTGCCTTCCTATATTTCATTAAAAATAACTTTTATTTTTCCTATCACTACATTTTTAAATTATTTATAATTTATTTTAACATTAATTATTGTTAAATTTAATTAAATATTAAGTATTTAATTATTATACTCTTTATTGGAGTATAATTGCTTTACAATGGTGTTAGTTTCTGCTTCATAACAAAGTGAAACAGCTTTACATATACATATATCCCCATATGCCCTCCCTCTTGCGTCTCCCTCCCACCCTCCCTATCCAAATTTTACTTATTTATTTATTTTTATACAGCAGGTTCTTATTAGTTATCCATTTTATACATATTAGTGTATATATGTCAATCCCAATCTCCCAATTCATCTCCCCATCCCCCCAACCCCCGCTTTCCCCCCCTTGGTGTCAATACTATCACTACATATTTATGTGTTGAATTTAGAAAAAAATATAAATACAATAGACTCAAAGAAGAGCTTTCAAATTGCTGTTACTCCATTACTTAAGAGATAATCGTTATTCACAACTTGGCATATCTCTTTATGCTCATTTCTCACTGCATATATAAATAATTGTTTTATTTACCAAAAAGCAGAAAATAGTGATTTATTCTTTTGTTTTTCAATGTGGACCTTTTTTTTTTTTTTTTAGTCTTTATTTAATTTGTTACAATATTGCTTCTGTTTTATGTTTTGGTTTTTTGGCCGCAAGCCATGTGGGATCTTAGCTCTCTGACCAGGGATGGAACCCGCACCCCCCGCATTGGAAGGTGAAGTCTTAACCACTGGGCTGCCAGGGAAGTCCCAATAGTGGTTTATTCTTATAGTGAAACCTGGTTTTTTTTTCACTTACATCATATATATTTCCATGTTTAAAATTTCTTTTGCACATTTTTCTATTGATTCCTGGTATCCCACCATGAATATGTTCTGCTCCATTTAATCAGTCTCTCAGTGTTGAACATTTGTATTTTTTTCTCACTTTTCCTGGGTTCCAATTCTGTCTCACTCATCAGGTGTTCAATCTCAAACAGGTAACTGCACCTCAGTTTCCATTTCTGCAAATGGGGATGACATGTAACTCGCATGTCATATGTCACATGTAACTCACAGAGCTATTGTAAGAATTCCATGAGTTCATACATGCAGAACACCCCAGTTCATGGCAAGCACTTCGTAAGTGTTAGCTGTTAAAAAAACAGATGTACAAGAGCACATTACTGAGAATAATATACCTTTAACATATACTTTGCAATTATTTTTGCCCTGTCTTCCTTTTTTTAGAATTTTTCGTAATAAAATCTTTACTTGAGAGGTTTAACAAGAATAGGGAAGAATGGTTTTTTATTTTGTATTTTTAAATATTTATTTATTTGGCTGCTCGGGGTCTTAGTTGCAGCCCTCAGGATCTTCATTGCCTCGTGCAGGATCTACTTCCCTGACCAGGGATCAAACTTGGCCCCCCCCCTCCCCCGCCCCCTGCATTGGGAGCGCGGAGTCTTAACCACTGCACCACCAGGGAAGTCCCAGGAAGGTTTTTATTTATTTTATTGTTTTTTATTATTTTTTTATTTTTGGGGGGTGAAGTAGAAAAGAATAGCTTTATTGCTTTCCCAAGCAAAGGAGGCCACAGCGGGCTAATGCCCTCAAGACTGTGTGTTCCGACCTCAGAAGGTTTTGTTTGTTTGTTTGTTTGTTTTTGCTGTACGCGGGCCTCTCACCGCTGTGGCCTCTCCCGTTGCGGAGCACAGGCTCCGGACGCGCAGGCTCAGTGGCCATGGCTCACGGGCCCAGCCGCTCCGCGGCATGTGGGATCTTCCCGGACCGGGGCACGAACCCGTGTACCCTGCATCGGCAGGGGGACTCTCAACCACTGCGCCACCAGGGGAGCCCAGAAGATTTTTTAAATGCCACTATTTTCTCCAAATGTTAGCACTATTAGTTTATATTTGTGTCTCCTAAAGGATTTGGTCAGGAAAGTGAACTCAGGACTTATGGGCTGGGACTTCCCCGGCAGTCCAGTGGTAAAGAATCCGCCTTCCAATGCAGGGGACGTGGGTTCGATCCCTGCTCGGGGAACTAAGATCCCACATGCCGCGGGACAACTAAGCAGGTGTGCTGCAACTACTGAGCCCACGCGCCTCAATGAGAGAGCCTGCCTCCGCAACTACAGGGCCCACGCGCCCTGGAGCCCCCATGCCACAACTAGAGAGAAGCCTGGGCGCCACAAGGAAGAGCGCGCGCCACAATGAAAGACCCCACGCACTGCAACTGACACGACACAGCCAAAAAAATAAAGAAAATAAATAAATTAAATATTAAAAAAAAAAAGAAAGAAAAGAAAGACATGGGGTGATTGAATCGGAGCCCACAAATGAGGCAGCTGGGTCCAGCCCGGGAGAGGAGCCTGAAGGGGGGGAAATGGTGAAAAACACCCACCCACCACGGCGCCAATAGGTGCTCTGCCTTTCCATTATGGAGGCCCTCTCTAAGCTCCTTTTTCCTTCATTTTAATCTGGTCGTGGAACACTAAAATCTAGTTAGGAAAGAAGGAAGCAAACAACACTCCTCCAGAGCTCTGAGCCCTGGGGGCATTTCAGACAAATGTAAATTGTCCTCTTAACTGAAATCATCACTGTGGCCAGGAGCCCTGAGGCCCCCCAGGGCAGCCCTTCATCTGGTAAACAAGAGGATACAAACCCCCAAACACTTCTGACTAATCAGAAACACTCCCAGAAAACAATCTCTTGGAAAAGTCCACCGCAGCCTGGGGCATCCAGGCCTGGCCTTGGCCTTCCAGCTGCTCCTCCGCAGGCCCTTCTGTCACTCACACCCCCAGGTGGCCATCTTGCCAGTTGAGAATAATTAACTGTTGATTAGCAATGGTTGCATTTTCATCAGCTCCATTCCCAAATTCCTGTAATTTCCATTTCATCCGATTAGTATATTTTGGCCCATTCTCTTCCAGCAGCCTGGGAACAGAGACATCACCCACACAGAAACAACAGCCTTTTTTTTTTATTTTATTTTTGGCCGTGTTGGGTCTTCGTTGCTGCACGAGGGCCTTCTCTAGTTGCGGCAAGCAGGGGCTTCTCTTGTTGCGGAGCATGGGCTCCAGGCACGCGGGCTTCAGGAGCTGTGGCGCCTGGGCTCCAGAGCACAGGCTCAGCAGTTGTGGTGCACGGGCCCAGCCACTCTGCGGCATGTGGGATCCTCCTGGACCAGGGATCAAACCCGTGTCCCCCTCATTGGCAGGCAGACTCCCATCCACTGTGCTACCAGGGAAGCCCAACAGCCTTCTTTCTTTTTTTTTTAATTAATTAATTTATTTATTTATTTTATTTTGTTTATTTATTTTTGGCTGCGTTGGGTCTTCGTTGCTGCGTGTGGACTTTCTCTAGTTGCGGCGAATGGGGACTAATCTTCGTTGTGGTGTGCAGGCTTCTCATTGTGGTGGCCTCTCTTGTACGGGCTTCAGTAATTGTGGCTCACGGGCTTAGTTGCTCCGCGGCATGTGGGATCTTCCTGGGCCAGGGCTCGAACCCGTGTTCCCTGCATTGGCAGGCGGATTCTTAACCACTGCGCCACCAGGAAAGCCCCCAGCCTTATTTCTAATAAATCAAATGACACTGCTGTTTCGGGTGAGCTCCAGTGCCATTTTTCCAAGGCCTTAAAATTAACTTTAGTTAATCTAATTCTAATTCTGTTCTGAAATGGATGCCATCTCAAGAAAGAGATTACCTTAAATCAGGTTTCTGTGAAGAATATTTTTATGGAACTATAACATTCTAGTTCTAGTTAAGATGTTGAACAACACATGCAGGAACAGCTTTTCATTTCACACCCCCTGCCGCCCCCGTCCACCCCATGCTTACATTTTAAGAGGGGCCTTCAGTACCCCAACCCAAAGTGTGAGCTGCGTGACTCCGGACCTGTGAGCTGTCCCCCCCACTGCAGGGCATGAGGTGCATTCCATTTCAGTAAGCGTCAGCAGCCTCAGCTTTGTTTAATCCAGGGTTTCTCAGACTTACTTGATGGTGGACCCTTTTGTGAAGGCAATACCCAGCCAGCTTCCAAGCACTCAGTAAACATCTGTCAAACGAATAAATGAACCTTCCAAAGTAATACACACTGGGGGATGCTGCTTTAAACCGAAGCACTAAGTAGTATGAGAATATTTCTTTGAAAAGGCAGGAGATATTGTTTTGGATAATGTTGCAACAATAGGTGGCCTGTTACTGCCCCTTCAAATCACACTCTAAGGTGGATGTGTCCCAAAGTCAGCCCTGCTTTGGTACGGGCTCCCTTCCACTGGCATGTAAACTGCTTGAGGGAAGAGACTGCGTGTTTTCATCCTTATTCATCTGTTTGTAGCATGGAGCAGAGGGCCTGGTGGCCAGTAGGTGCTCTTAAGCAATTAATTAATAATTCAATTAATTGATGCTTAGGGGATAAATAAATTAACAAATAAATATCACCCTTAGTATCAGAGACTCTCCCAGCTAAGAGCGAATATCTTCTAAGAAATCCTTAGAAGTCGTCTATTCCAGCCTTTATTCTATAACTGAAGGAACTGAGACCCCTGGAGAATTGAGTGGTTTGCCCAAGGTCTTGCACAGAATTAGTCACGAAGGTGCTTTATCACTACTCTTCCCAAAACAGTACCTAATGCTGGAGCACTTATCCAGCCAGCCTGGGTTGTTTTCAACTATATACTGATAATATACTACCTATCGGAAAGCAGCTTCTTCAATTAAGCAAACACTGTATGCAGGCCCCACTGTTAACCCATAATTAAAATACCAACAACCATATTATACATACATGTATAATATTATTAGCTCCAAGCACAGAAGTGTTCAAATGTCTGAAGGGTTTGAATCTTGGTAGAATTGCTTTACCAGTCAGATTATGCAGGGATTTTTCCCTTCAGTATTCCTTACATCTTGTGAAAGCCCCCTCCACCCCCCCTTTTCTTTTAGCTCCCCATTAAGTTCTTTGAAAGCTCAGAAGAACTCACACCTGTTCCCTTCTGAAACTGACTTATTCTCCAGGGAATAGTGGGAGGTTTGTTTTGCTAGAAGAAGGATGAATGATCCTTGACGGACTTCTGGCCTTTTCCTGGTAAAAACTGAAGAGGGATAACTGGCTTGGTCACTGAAGTATTGAATTGGTCTACAGAAGGCCTGAGGGATGCTCTCTAACCTATCTGTTCCGATTTTCTTACTTTCACAACTGCCAAATCCAAATAAATAAGAGATCAGGTGATTAGGAGCAACAAATTGGCCCTTATGTCCAAAAAGATTTCCTCACTTATTTTCCTCAGTAACTAAATTCCACAATAAGATTTTAATCATTTGGATTCAAGTTTTGGCCATGCCTTCCAGTCCACAAAATATGGTGTATGAAAGACAGTTGGCAGTTTAGAGTAGTGGGTAAGAGAACAGCTTTAAGCCAGACAGTTAAGAGTTTATATTCCAGCTTTGCCATTTATTAGATGTGGAACTATGGGCATATCATGTCAGCCTCTATTTCCTAACCAGTGAGAAATGGGAACGCTATGATATCTATGTCATAGAAACGTTGCGACAACTACAAATACAACAATGCATGTAAAATGATTAACACAGTTTCTGGCTCAATAAATAGTGGCTATTGTAATCCTGTCTCCCTCTGTCCCCTTTTTTTTGCCAAATTGAGAAAAGAAGCATTCAAAACACCCAGCTCCATCTAGGATACATTATAGACCAGAGGCTTCAATGCCCTTTCAGCCTTAAAGTTGAACCCATTTGTCCTATGTTTCCCAACCTTGAGGACAAGCTGAGAACAAGACCTTTTCAGAAGCAGCTAAAATGTAAAAGGGTATGCACGGTGCCTGGATTAGTGAGAAGGCCACAGGAAGCCGGGGGGTACGGTGGGGGGAAGCTGTCAAGACACACTTCAAAGACAAAAATAGATGTCACCAACCTTGCAGTTTTGCTGAGGGTCTGCTCAGGCTATCTATGACTATTTTCGAATTCTTCAAGCCAGTCAAGGATTGGTGAAACCAATCCATCACCCATCATTAAAGCAAAAACTCCGTAGATATGTGGCATTGAGTTTATGCCAAGAGAGACTGCTCATCTTTCAGATTCTTTCAATTACTATTGATTAAGTAGCACTAGAGCACAGATATTAAGTCCACTGCGTGCCAGGCACCGTGCTGCCTTCTGGGAACACCAAGGTGAATGTGACCTGAATCCTGCCCTCACAGAGGTCACAGCAAGTGATGAGACAGACCTGTAAATAAATCACTGCAGTGTAGGCGGGGGCGGTCGGTGGGGGGAGAACAAAGGAAGGGCTGTGAGAAAGAAAAAGAGAAGTGCTCTCACTTCCTGAGCTCCTCCAGGAGAGCAGTGACTCTGGAGTGGGTCTAGGTGAGTGAGAAGCTCTTCCCGATGAAGAAGGAGGAAAGTCACTATTGGAAGAGAGAGGAGAAAAGCTATCAGAACAGGCTGTGCAGGCACAGTGAAGACCCAGGCTCTGATGCGAGATTGCATCCGTGTGACACTAACTAGCTGTCTGACCTGAGGCAAATCACTTAACACCACCATGCCTCAGTTTCTTTATCTGCAAAATGGGAACAATAAAGTATCTACTTCATAGAGTTATTATGGGATAGAAAGTGCTCAGAGCAGTGCCTGGCCAAGGAGAACACTTACAAACATAAACCCTTACTATTAGCAAATAAGCATGCAATATAGTCTAAATCCAGTGCAGTTGAGTTTGAACAAACAAGTAAAAGCAACAAGTTAAGTAAGTTTTTAAAAAGTCTCATTTACTTATCTAAGTAGTTTTTATGTCTTGCCTAACTGGCCAGCACGCAATAACATTTAAATCCTATGTATTTGTATTAAAAAAAAAAATTTGGTATCTTGTGTTGTCGTGTTGCCCATAAACTCAATCATTCTTCTAGAAGGAGTGATGTAAATGTCATAAAAAGTCTATTCGAGGCCTTTCTCACCTTCTGAGATGGCCCACACTCTGTCTACGGAGTGTGTTTCACTCCACAGAAATAAATCCACTTCTTACCTAAAAAAAAAGAAAAGTGTATTCGAGCTCTAGGTCTGTTCTTCATCTATAAAATGAGAAAGTTGTACTGTTTTATCTTGAATGCTTTTTCAACTGTAACTTTCTATTCTTCTCTTAATACTGGCTATATTCATGACTGTAGAGACAAGGCAAACCCCAAATTTATGGAGTAGAGAAATTAAATATAAATTCCAAGAGAAAAGACAGAAAAAAAAAGGAAAGAAAAGAAAAACAAATCTAGAATGGTAGATTACCTTTTGATTTCTAGGATTTTACACAACTTACTCTGTAACTAACTGTTCAGAAATTAAATATGGTATTTATTGCGTTGACTTTTAACAAGTTGGAAATGGTGCTGTTGAATGGATTGATTGGAGTCCTCAGTCAGCAAGCACAGTTTTGGATCACAAACTTGGGCAAGAGACCAAGGTGAGCAGCAGGAAGGCTAGGCGTGCCTCTAGGAAGATTATGGGAGTGGGTCAAACCCAGGTAACACCCAGGAGGCTGTAGCGAAAGGAGAGCCTGGGCTGCAGTTTGGGTTGATGCAGTGATGGCTCAAAATCCACGAAGTTATAGGAACAAGGTTGCATTGCCAGGACTTCCCTGGTGGTGCAGTGGTTAAGAATCCGCCTTCTTTGTACAAGACAATTAATCCAACGGCAAACCAGACGTATATTGTCCATGTTATCACAAGACACTGAGGGTTGGAGGATTCCTTTTAACATTGGAGGATTCAGACCAAAAAAAATAGAGAATTATAATGCAGTGTGGTAAGTGTCTTTTTTTTTAAATTTAATTCTTTATTTTTTATACAGCAGTTCTTATTAGTTATCTATTTTATACATATTAGTGCATATATGTCAATCCCAATCTCCCAATGTGGTAAGTGTCTTAATTCAAGTTCACAAACAGGGCCATGGTAATACAGAGGTGGATCACCTAACCCAAACCTGGGGAATTAGGGAAGAAGCAACACTAAGCTGAGTTCTAAATTATGAACAGGAGTTGGTCAAACAAGAAGCCTTGTGGGAGGAATTGGAGAGGATGGACAGAGGGTTGGGAGAAAAGTATTCTAATGTTGCAGATGGCTGCAAATTTCAAAGGGGAGAGGCACACATTCTAAGAATCATAAATAGAAAACTAATAAAATAGACTATTCTATAATTAAATAAATAATTCAACAGAAATATAAGGAGAAATAGTCAAATCTGCTAATATCCTGGGAGAATCTAACACACCTCTCTTCAGTAATTAACAGAATTTTAAAAATCAGTAAGAATATATATGATTTGAACAACAAGATTAAGAAGCTGACCTAAAGGACATAGATAGAACACCCCACTCAAAAACTGAAGAATAGGGCTTCCCTGGTGGTGCAGTGTTAAGAATCCACCTGCCAGTGCAGGGAACATGGGTTCAATCCGTGGTCCAGGAAGATCCCACAAGCTGTGGAACAACTAAGTCTGTGCGCCACAACTACCGAGCCTGAGCTCTAGAGCCCAAGAGCCACAACTACTGAGCCCACATGCCACAACTACTGATGCCTGCTCGCCTAGAGCCTGTGCTCTGCAACAAGAAAAGCCACCGCAATGAGAAGACTGCACACCACAACAAAGAGCAGCCTCGCTCTACGAAATTAGAGAAAGCCTGCATGCACCAACAAAGACCCAACACAGCCAAAAATAAATAAATAAAATACATAAATTTATTTTTTTTAATTGAAGAATATAGGGACTTCCCTGGTGGTTCAGTGGTTAAGAATCCACCTGCCAATGCAGGGGTCATGGGTTTGATCCCTGGTCTGGGAAGATCCCACATGCCATGGAGCAACTAAGCCCGTGTGCTACAACTACTGAGCCTGTGCTCTAGAGCCTGTGCGCCACAACTACTGAGCCCGTGTGCCTCAACTATTGAAGCCTGTGCGCCTAGAGCCCGTGCTCTGCAACAAGAGAAGCCACCACAATGAGAAGCCCATGCACTGCAACGAAGAGTAGCCCTGCTCACCGCAACTAGAGAAAGCCCGTGCGCAGCAACAAAGACCCAATGCAGCCCAAAATAAATTTTTTAAATTAATTAATTAAATCAATCAATAAATAATTTTTTTAAAATTGAAGATTATATACTAGTTTCAAGCACACAGAGAACATTTACAACAATTGGTCATATCCTGCCTCATGAAGGAAGTCTCGACAACTGTCAAATGATTGAAATAAACAGAATCCTTTCCTTGGCCACAATGCAATTATGCTAGAAATCATTAATAAAAGTTTTAAATCTCTATATTGTGTGGAAAGTAAATAAATAATAATTCTAAATAATTCATGGCTTAACAAAAAGAAAACAGTGGAAATTACAAAATATTTCAAACTGAATGATAATGAAAATATTACATATAAATGTAGTTGGATACAGCCAAAGCAATACTTGGGGAAAACTATAGCCTTAAATACTATATTAACAAAGAAGAAAAGCTGAAAGTTAATGAGTTAAGCATCTATCAATATTTCAATAGTTAAAACAGGAACAGCAGAAAACACCAAGTGAAAGTAGAAGGAAGGAAATAAAATAACTAAGAATATACATTTAATGAAATAGAAAAATATAAAATAGAAAAAAAATCAGTAAAGCCAAAAATCGATTCTTTAAAAAGATTTGTTAAATTGATAAATCTCTGATGAAGCTGCCCAAGGAAAAAAAGCGGGGAGGAACCAAAAGGTATATGTGGAATGAAAATCAGACAGCATTACAGATCTTGCAGACATCAGAAAGATAATAAGAGTATACTATAACTTTATGTAAAAGATTTGAAAATTTTGATGAAAAAACTGACACAAAAAGAAATAGAAAACCTAAATAGTCCTGTAACTATAAATGAAGTTGAATGTATAATTTAAAACCTTCCCCCCGCCCCCCCAAAAAAAAAAAACCTTCCCCCAAAGAAAACTCCAAGCCAAACTGGCTTTCCCTGTGAACTCTATCAATATGTAAGAAAGAAATAAAATCAGTCTCCACAAACTGTCCCAGATAACTGAAAAAGAGAGGACATACCTCAACTCATCATATGAGGCTATCATAACTTTGTACCAAAACCTGTCAAGGATATTACATGAAAGAATATAATTAAAAAATTGCAGGCCAACAGCTAAAACTAACACAACATTGTAAATCAACTATACTCCAATAAAATTTTTTTTTAATTGAAGGCCAATATAATTCATAAACATAGATGCAAAATGCCAAATAAAATATTGCCGAAGTGATTCTGAAAATGTATATATAAAAAGTTAATGCATTATAACCAACTTGAGTGTACACCGTGAATGTAAAATTGGTTTACTAAAATACAGTGTAATTTATTTATTTATTTATTTACTGGCTGCGTTGGGTATTCGTTGCTGTGTGCGGGCTTTCTCTAGTCGCAGCGAGTGGGGACTACTCTTCGTTGCGGTGCACGGGCTTCTCATTGCGGTGGCTTCTCTTGTTGTGGAGCACGGGCTTTAGGCACATGGGCTTCAGTAGCTGCAGCACTCGGGCTCAGTAGTTGCAACACGCAGGCTCAGTAGTTGTGGCGCACGGGCTGAGTTGCTCCACGGCATGTGGGATCTTCCCGGACCAGGGCTCGAACCCGTGTCCCCTGCATCGGCAGGTGGATTCTTAACCACTACGCCACCAGGGAAGTCCAGCATGAGGAGTTTTATACCAGGGTGAACATATAATGATTTGGAAAAGCTGGTGGGTAACAGGAACCAACAGAACACTGCTGTCAAGTCCTTGTTACATGGGGTTTGCATGAACAAACCGCCTCCACCCACCACAGTTCTAGAGGGAGCCTTTCATTAAACAAGGAGGTAAAGGGTTTTGCATCGGATGATGTGTGCAAAGCGCATTCTGCAATGTCTGGCTCATAGGAGATGTTCAGTGAGTGTTAGCTAAAGGGCTCTATGGAAAGGGAGGGGTGGTCGTGACAGTGTGTCAAGGGAGAGGAGGCTCTCACCAGTAGGAGAATGAGAATACAGTTGGATGCTTATGAGCATGACAGGGATGTGAAGTACCATGGAGTTATCTGGCCTAATATCCGGTTCTTGCAGGTTCAGACTCTTTTGGGATAATGTCTGGAAGAGTGACATTGAGGTCAGGTTCTCTCCGAGGAGCTCGTGAGGGCCTCTGTGTTTAGTAGTTACTGGGTTCTATAGGGCCTAGTTCCAGTATATCTCTTACATCTCTCTTTCATGTGTATTTCCATTAACAACGTCCTGATTCAGGCCCCCATGATTTCCATCCTGGACTACAGAGTCTCCCAACTGGTTTTATGCCTCCATGTCATTTCTTATTTACTACTTCAAAGTTAATCTTCTGTCATTTCCCTTCTCAAAACTCTTCAGTGCCTCCCAACTAAAGTTAAATCACCTCACGTTAAAGTTCAAGACCAAGCTTCCCTGGTGGCACAGTGCTTAAGAATCTGCCTGCCAATGCAGGGGACATGGGTTCGATCCCTGGTCCAGGAAGATCCCACATGCCACGGAGCAACTAAGCCCGTGTGCCACAACTACTGAGCCTGTGCTCTAGAGCTCCCGAGCCACAACTACTGAGCCCACGTGCCACAACTACTGAAGCCCACATGCCTAGAGCCCGTGCTCTGCAACAAGAGAAGCCGTAACAATGAGAAGACCGTGCACCGCAACAAAGACCCAACGCAGCCAAAAATAAACAAATAAATAAATTTAAAGTTCAAGACCTTCTACAAGGCGCCAATAATATCTTTATCCCTGTTTCCTACCATATCACCAGTTCCCACTCACTGTTCCGCAAATCATTGTCTTACTTTGTTACTTCCCTGCTTTCATTCATACTGTTCCTCCTCTCTGAAATGCCCTCTCTCTGATTTCTGTTTGTCAAAATCGCACTCTTCTTGTCAGGTTCACTTTGTACACCAGCAAGCTTACGAAGCCCCTTATCTGTCATACACACCCAGGAGTGAAGCTGAAAATATTTAACCACTGCCACACATAGGCACCATCCAATCAGGATAGACTCTGGCCCTGGATAGAGGAGGGCCTCTGGGTCACTGCCATGATGGATGCTCACCCTTTGCTGCTGGACTGGGTTGGGGGGGTCTGTGGGTACCCAGGGAGGGAGGCTAGATGGGTGGGGAGGAAAGGATAGTGAGGGCTCAGAGGAGCAGATTTTCCACATTCTGACTGTGGACACAGCAGCTCATACCATGGGGCATCAACTCCTCAGACACCCACACGCAATCCTCCTCTTCTGGGCAAGTTGGACTTCTGCAGCATCTAACCCATTCTGCTTTGCATATAAACAGTGTCCAACTGTCCATCCCCTTCACCCCACCTGCAGGATAAATCCCTTCAAGACTACCCCACTCATCGCTGTGGTCCTTCACTACGACTGGCACTCAGACACTCAACAAATGTTTGCCCCTTTGAAACCAACAAGGGGAAATTGTTAACTTTCAAATGTCAGCAGAGAAGGGTTCCTAAGGAAAAAGGAAATGATAAATAATTTTTAATGAATGCCTGCTCTGTACATGTTATTTCATTTCTTTCTGGCAATAAATCTAAGAGGTTGGTTTTCTTATTCCCATTTTACAAATGAGTAAATCAAGGCTTAGACTTAGTCAGCTGGTCCAGGACCACCCAGCTGGAAGTGGCAGAGAGGAGATCACCATCCTGTTTGTCTCTAAGCCCATTGTCACCTTTCCAGAACTTGTGCGTCTCTTCTGAAGGGCAATCTTTTTGTTTATTCTATGGCTCAAATCAGAGATTATATGGAATTTACTTTATGAATCTAGTGGCTCTTTTCAAAATGTGCTTTTGAAATTCAAAAAATTTCTCATGTTGGACTGGTAACCTGAATGAGCCTTAATAATAGATTCAATGGAAAGGTCCCTTGTATTCAGTCTTTTCAATTATTTTACCACCATTTTCTCTTTCAGCACCTCAGTTACATTTGATAGGGTTCTTTGGAGAGAAATCTCTTTCTGAACCTTTGCAAAAGGAAGAATTTCAGCACATTCAAAAAGTATAAAGGGAAACCATTTTAATTTTTTAATTCAGGCCATTATTAGCTCCCCTTGCATCAGCTTCTTCTAATTATGCAGAAGTGCATACATCTGACAGAGTGCCTGGCCCTGACTCATGACTTACTAATGAGATCATATTTTTCATTACAATTCCAAAATCCCATCAATCTTTTCTTAATTATTTTTAAGTGAATTTGCTGCTTTAGAAAGGAAAGGGCGCATGTGGAACGAGCAGGAACTAGGAAAGTTTCATGCGATTTCAATTTCAGAAACTTTGTTGGCAAGATGGCCTGTAACTGTTGCCAGTGTTAATAAATCAAATTTCGATGTCGATGTCGCCTCCCCCCCGCCCCCCCCCCCCCGCCATATACCAGAACTCACTCTCAGATTCAATGAATCAGACCTTCAAGCATTGCCCCAGCCAAGTTCCTTCCAAATATCTCTGCCAACACATATTACAGTCATGGGTATAGCCAGGGGTAACACTCGCAGTGTTTGAAAGCAGATACTAGCTGTAAGACTGAGACAGGGTGCTGGACACCAGCTATGCTGGGTTTAACCCTTAGCAGCTAGACTTTAAGCAGCCCCTGAAGGTGCTTAGAGGGAGCCGGAGCAGACAGATCTTGAGGAGGTTTTGGGGAAGTTGCAGCAGTAGCTATTTTAATGACTGCTGGAGGTGTTTTTGAAGATTTTAATATGCGGTGTGGTACAGGCATTTACCAGTATCAGCCCTGCCCACGGCAGTGCAGGCGTCTTAGCCGTGGCATCTCCGAAACCTGGCTCAGGGTCCCCTTTCCAATCATGTTTAGCTCCGTCCAGCGCTCTCGATAGGCCTTCATTAAGTGTCGTCACACCTGGAAATTGCCCCCCAGCTACCCTCCACCCTTTTACATTTTGTCAGCTGCCATGTGAGTTGGTCACCTGCTCCTAGCCCTCATGCAGGGTATTCGGCAAATACCCGCTTGTCTGAGGTTTATGTAAATGAGGGGGAAAACTGAAGTGGCCAGGGAACTTCGTCTTCCTTGCTCAGGCTGAACTTTGTTCTCCATGTTAACTTTCGTATGTTCCCCAAGAACTCTAGGTCCTCAAAAACGAAACTCCAATTGTCTGATTACAAATTTAAAAGGTTTAATTAAAAAGAAATTTTTTTAATGCAAAGCAGATGTTTGATGTCGATGCCACGTGATGTAGCTCTTGGAGGTTCCAGGAAGTCCTTGAAAATGTGACTGAAGGAGGAAATAAAGTCCCTGGGTAGGAAGGGGGCCGCCCCTGCCTTGAGTTCCAGGCGAGGCTGGTGGGGCTTGTTTGGGCAGAGAGGAGCACCTCACTGCGCTGATTCCATCCACAGAGAGAAAGCCCCCAGTTCCTGACTGGCAGCTCTGCTTTCATCTGCTCCAACAGCAATCCTTTGCCTTTCACTGGAGCCGTTTTCTTTTTTAAATGTGTCCGTTTTATTCATTGAATTTGTGCCTAGGCTGAGGCTGAGAGGTTTGCCTCACTCACAACCACTCCATACTCAGTACTCTTTTTAGAAACGTCCTAGGCTGGTGGGTCCAGAGCCCTGACAAAGAAGCCGGCTACCAGGGGACAGGCCCTGTCTCTACCCTCCACGATGGAAGGGAGCCCAGGAAGGTGGGCCCAGGGTCCGGTCAGCGGGAGTGTGACCAAAGACCTCCCGGTGATGTCAGGGCAGTCCCGTCAGACTCTGGTGCCAGGCCCAGCCTCCAGAGTCTTTCCTGCCCCCGTCCAGGCACTGTAATAACTAAGTCAACTGGAAAAGAAATACTGAAGAAAGACTAAAGGAAAGCAGCGCACGGGGGCAGCCGGGGCCAGGAAGGAGAGCACGCAGCACAGCATAAAGGACCATTGTGCTAAGCTCCTTGGCCGCGGGGGTGGGCGGGGGAACTTGGCACCCTGATCAGCCGAGCCTGCGATGATGCGCTTTCTCTGGAGGGAGATCCTTGGATCCCGGCTGAAAAAAGGACAGCGTGGGAGGGGGTTGGAGAGAGTCAGGGGACAGACAGAGCAAAGAGAGGGCTGAAGCAGGACAGAGCCCCTGTCTTTTTATTGCTCCCTCACCACCCTGGATTCGCCAGGGTCCTGTCACCTTGACAGCCGTCTACAGGAAGAGTAATTTTCCAAATGACTAGTCAACAAGTGTTAAAAGCATGTTCTTGCAGGAAGGGGGAGAAAAGGAAAGAAACTTGGCCTCCCTTGCTGCCATGGTCCATTGTGAGGCCATGACCTCGAGGCTTTAACATTCTTCGAATGAATGTCTAAAGGATGGAGGAAGAGGACAGAAGAAAGCACGTGGGGTGGGGGGTTGTCAGATGCAGGACTGTTTTCTCCATCGTGAGTAGCAGCAGCCCCTTCCCGGCTTCCTGGTTTGGTGCCTGCTCCTGTCTGTCTCCTGCTCATTTCTGGGGAAGGTAGGATGGAGCCAGGAGCTGCCCTCTGAAAGTGACCGTAGCTGCTCAGAGCAAGATTCCCTGGGGGATCAAGAGACTTTCAAGAGTCAGGTGTCCAGGTAGGCTTTGAACTTGAGCTTCCCTCGCCTGTAGCGGCTCCTCAGCCCCTGACCCCAGGAGCGGTGCGTGGGGTGACATTCAGCCTCTCCTGCCCTTCCAGGGAAAAACCCAGCACATCCTGGACCCATGATTTGCCCCAAGTTGGGGGTGGGAGAGACTAGGACAAGCCAAAAAACGTGTTAAGAGAAGGAAGGAGCTGGCGCTGCTACATGGAGAAAGGTCCCAGCAGCTTAATGCATCTTGAACAGAATCATTAATCAGGTACAAAACTCCCAAAAGGAACAAAATTAGAACCAGCGCCTTCCCAGGGCAGCCTGCCAATTTCCCCCGCTTGCAAGTCCATTTCCAAATCCTTAGTGTCTTTGTATCAGGGCTGGTCCAAGCCAGCCTAGTCAGGAGCCACCTGTTCACGTCCCCTCCCACCTCCCTGACCTCGGAAGTGAGAGGAGAAATGATGGGAAACCCAGACAGCTGCTATGACCCCCCTCCCCCATAAAACGAGCCACCCGATTCTAGGAATTGGGCCAGACCCTGGCAGATGAGTTACCCTCTGTGAAAAATGCTTCTGTAAGCACATTAACTCTTTCCTGCACTGAGTAAGTCTCTTGTTCAATAGAAGACAAGTCAGGGCTGGCAGGGACCTCATAGAACAAACCTAGCCCTTTCCTTCTCGTTCCAGCCAGAGTTGCAGTGACCTGCCCAAGGTCACGACCTGGATTAGCGCAGAGTCACGGCAGCCAGCCTCCAAGGTGGTCCCCGGCCATTCCCAACTCCCAGGGCCCACGGTCCCGGAGTCCCCTTTCACAGTGAATAGGGCTGGCCTGTGAAATCAATGAAACAATACTATAGAAGTGACCATGTGTGACTTCCAGGGCCAGGTCATGAAAGACATGCAGCTCCCACCTCCTCCCCCTGCACCGCGTGGAGAGCCAGCTGCCATGTCACGAGGATACTCAAGCAGCCCTGTGGCGAGGGCCACGCGGTAAGAACCGAGACCTCCCACCAACAGCCAGCACCAACTTAGCAGGTGAGGGAGCCACGTGGGAAGACCCCCCAGCCCCAGTCTATATATCCTGAGCAGCCTTGACCCAGAACCACCCAGCTGAGGCTCTCCTGAATTCCTGGCCCATCAAAACTGTTGGAGTTAATAAGCGTTCATTGTAGTGTCAAAGAGAAATAAAGCTGGGCATTCATTAAAGGTGGCAAGACAGATTTCATGCAGACTGCTGCAGTAGGGGAGAGAGATAAACAGCTCGGCTCCAACATGTGCAGAGGGACTTTAAGGGAAGAAGGAGGGAGCAGGGAGGAGGAACTGTTGAGAGCCTGGGCAGAGTCAGAGAAGTGGAAAGTTACAAAAAGCTGGTAGGGGGCTGTTTTCTGAGAAATGTTAGGCAAGCTAGGTGTTGAGTGAGGGTAACCCCACACAGAAAATTCTTTTGGCAACCTGAGCTTTCCCAGGCGGGAACTTGGGAGGGCTGGGTCAGGCCAGGGGTGCAGCCTTGAGCTGTTAGAAACCAGGCTAGTGTTTGTTCCAGTCTCAGTGTCGGGAGCTGACAGATTGTGCCAAGGTTTCGCAGTTCTCATTGGTCATGACTGAGAGCTGGCCGAGCAGCCTCAGAGACACCGACCGAAGTTGGTCAGGGAAAGAGTCTTTGTCATTAGCTCTCAGCCACTGTGGGTTCTGGGAGAGTTTGGTTTGCAGCAATAGATAACTATATCCAGATGTAAACCCCGATTGCGATTTCCAGAGTCCGTGCCTTGTGCTTTTTCTCCCACACTACTTAACCCTTCTTCAGAGGACAAGCCAAGAATGGGCTGCTGTGGCCTTGACAGCAGACATTTCCTATGTTGCAGTAATGACAGAGCTTCAGCCCAAACATGCAAGACAGTTGGAGATCAGCACCTTCCCACATACTCATTCTCAAGATCACTCAGGGCCCAGTAGATAATCCAATATGTTTCTAGACCTGACAGGCACAGCAAGTGCTTCCTCACAGTGAATACCTCCCCAGATGAAACTCCTCCAAGTCGGTGCATATTCCTGTGAATGAAAGCAGTGACATGCAAATGTCATCAAAGCCATCACATAACCAACTTGCTGAGCACTTCCGTGTGTCAGGCAGACACTGATAATACAGAAGGAAGCATGCTCATCCCTGCCCGCAGGGAGCAGAGTACTGGAACCCAGTGAAAACTTCTCGTTTAGATTAGGTTTCAGAGTAGGAATCAGGGGTTGTCAAATGCAACATGAATTCCCTTACCTAGTTTTTAAACTGTTTTGTCCCAGCTGAGCTGAGGGGCCCCCAGGAGAACACTGACAGCTGGAAACACTTATTTACTTACTTCGTGTTTTAACTGTGGGGCAAAGCAGAGGCCAGCACCATCATAATCCTGCACAGTTGAGCCATGAGATGTTCACAACACAGACACCAAATGGCCTTTATCTTCTTTCTTAATTTAAGATGTTGCAGACAGGTATGTACCTGCCTTTTGGACCAACTGGACATCCATCCTTAAGCATCCACATTCAAGGTGGAGGGACAGTGGTGGTTACCAGTCAGCTTGAGAAAGCAGGTCCTCAGCAAGACAGTGCAAGTACCATTCCTTCTCGGGAGCCTCCTCCAGCCTCTTGGAGCAGAATTAAGTGTCTGCCCCTCCGAGCTTCAGGTCCTTGTTGTAACTCCTCTTACCATGTGGCTGTAACTCCTCGTCTCCGTTAGACGGACCTTCTGGTTTCAAGGATGCTGTTGTCCACCCCCGTACCTAGAATAGCGGCTGGCAGGTAGTAAGCCCTTAACAATGAGTATAGGATGAATGAACAGAATGAGTGAAAGAATGAATAACAAAACATGCGCAGGTTTACAGCCAGTGATCCTTGAAGTAAATTCTAAATAGACAGTAAAAAGTAGGCAGCTTCAAGGGCAGTCCACAAATTAGCAGAGTGATGGTCTAAAGCTTAGGTTTAAGACCATTCCTTAAATTTAGATTGCATTTTCCCAAAAGAAAAATGTAGTAAAACTCTGGGAAACACAACAGTCAACCCACTAATTCTGTTAAGCCATTATGTACCTTGAAAGTGCACTGTTTCAACAGCACTACTTTTAGTCCAGGTTCCAGACAACAGACTTACAAATGAACTTCATTCATTTATTAATTAATTTCGTAAAAAAAAAAAAGAATGTATCGATTATTCATAGGAAATGCCTACTGTTTGCCAGGGACTAGTACTAGTTGGTGGCGACTGAGAGAGGAAAAGCAGAGCTTTATCCCGAGGGAGCCCACCGTCCACTGGGGAGAACACAGGTGTCAAATGTAGCACACAGGTGAGCACGAGGCGCCTCGAGCAGAGAGGCACCTGAGGCTGAGAGTCAGGGAAGTTTTCTTGGAGAAGACACTTAAGAAAAGCAGGCAGAGGATATTTTTTTTAATTTAATTTATTTTTTTTGCTGCATTGGGTCTTCATTGCTTCACACAGGCTTTCTCTAACTGCGGCAAGCGGGGTCTACTCTTTGTTGCGGTGCGCGGGCTTCTCATTGCAGTGGCTTCTCTTGTTTTGGAGCATGGGCTCTAGGCACGCGGGCTCAGTAGTTGTGGCTCGTGGGCTCTAGAGGGCAGCCTCAGTAGTTGTGGCATACGGGCTTAGTTGCTCCCCGGCATGTGGGATCTTCCTGGACCAGGGATGGAACCCGTGTCCCCTGCATTGGCAGGCGGATTCTTAACCACTGCACCACCAGGGAATTCCAAGAAGCATTGTTGAGATCAAAGACGAGATTGTAGTTTCTAATAATTTTCATTATTTTATTATTTTTTTAAAAAATACATTTGATGTGTTTTTTAATCTGTTGCTGTTATTAACCTTAGCGATGTTCAAATTGACCATTCTTGGCCAGTGAGAGCTTATTCTAGAAGGCTCCTCAGGTTTTTAAAAATTAATCATTTATTTATTATTTATTTTTGGCTGCATTGGGTCTTCGTTGCTGTGCACGGGCTTTCTCTAGTTGTGGTGAGCGGGGTCTACTCTTGGTTGCGGTGCGCGGGCTTCTCATTGCGGTGGCTTCTCTTGTTGCAGAGCACAGGCTCTAGGCGTGCGGGCTTCAGTAGTTGTGGCTTGTGGGCTCTAGAGCGCAGACTCAGTAGTTGTGGCACACAGGCTTAGTTGCTCCGCGGCATGTGGGATCCTCCCTGGCCAGGACTCGAACCCGTGCCCCCTGCATCGGCAGGCGGATTCGTAACCACTGCGCCACCAGAAGCCCCGGAAATGGCCTTTTAAAAGGCAGAGAGGGGGCTTCCCTGGTGGCGCAGTGGTTGAGAGTCTGCCTGCTGATGCAGGGGACACGGGTTCGAGCCCTGGTCTGGGAAGATCCCACATGCCGCGGAGCGGCTGGGCCCGTGAGCCATGGCCGCTGAGCCTGCGCGTCCGGAGCCTGTGCCCCGCAACGGGAGAGGCCACAACAGTGAGAGGCCCGCATACCGCAAAAAAAAAAAAAAAGGCAGAGAGGTAAAAGAGTTGAACGATTTAGAGCAAAGCTTAGGGATCAGACAGGCGTGGGTTCTGGTAATGCCTCTGCACACTCCAGCTGCGCTGGCTGTAGGTCTTTGGGCAAGTCCCTTAGCTCTCCCAAATTCATTTTCCCATCTGTAAAGTGGGTGGCGCCAACCTCAGGGGGCTTTGAGCGCATGAGCTGAGCTGATTGACGCACGTAAATGCTGACTGCAGCACCTGACACCGTTTCAGGGGAGGAATGGCACATGGACGTCCTCTGGGAAAAGGGCTGCCCCTCTGGGTAGGAATCAGGGCAGGTGGAGACCGGTTGGTGACAAGTGTGATCAATGTCATGAGAAGAAGGAGCACAGACAGAGCGGGCAGGCAGCAGACAGCAAAGGAGCCTCGGAAATAGAAGAACCTGGAACTTTACACGGTGAAAATAAGCTAGCCGCGAGCCCATCGCCTGAAAAAGGAAGCCAGGAAAACAGAGGAAGGCTCTGTGCGTTTTGGTCCAAAACCCTAGTAGGAGAAACCAAGGAACTACTATTCTAGCTGCTTCTAATTTCAACTTCCCTGCACCTTTAATTTAGGTGCAAATTACCCAAGTGATTGGCAATTTTTCTCAGAGCCGTAGATAATATGCCAGAAGTGGAAGAATTAAACTTTGAAGACGAAAGATTTAATTAATTTTTAAGCTTCCCAAATGGGCTCTTAAAAATGAAATGGCTCAAAAGTACATTTAAAT
The DNA here is from genome assembly GCF_005190385.1 of Monodon monoceros. Taxonomy (NCBI): domain Eukaryota; kingdom Metazoa; phylum Chordata; class Mammalia; order Artiodactyla; family Monodontidae; genus Monodon; species Monodon monoceros. The sequence goes on along the minus strand of NW_021703776.1, from coordinate 100,302,852 downwards.
CATAGTCAGCTCTCAAAAGTAACGGAAGATTATAGAGGGTGCTTTTCCGTTTGAGGCTCATTGGAGCCGGGCTTAGCCTCGCCAGCCAAAAATGATAAAATTCATTATTAGCTGTTTTGATCACTTTCCTAAAAATAAAAATGTCCAGTTTCATTGTGAAAAAAGGATATACAGACATGTATATGTAAATATAAAATTGGTACTGGTTACCATCACCAAGTTATCCTGGCTTCTCCTGTGTGAACCGGGGATGCTAACGGTGCCCACTCCACAGAGCTGCTGTGAGGAATAACAGCACGCAGTAAGTATGAGCAATAATAATAGTATAACTAAGGCTTGTCCATCTTGCCTCCAAAGCGTCTCCTGAAACCAGTGTGTGTGGCCTGCGTTCCTGTGGGGAGCAGTGTTCCAGAGATCCTTGCAGAGCCAAAACCGGCCAAAACTGTTTTCGCACTCATACTAAGACATTATTTGCTTTTTCATTCTCATTCTCTCAGAAGTGCGCAGCAGAGCCTTCCAGAGACTGCATGGCACGAGATACTGCAACAGATTAAATGCGGAAGCAGATACAGGGATTCTACTGTCTACTAATAACCAGACATTGAAGAGATTTATAAAAATATAAAATAAGGTCACCTGTCACTAAATTTTGTTTTGTTTGGGAAAACATGGTTATTATTTTTCCTAAAAATTAACTTACTATACAATGGGTTTATTGTGGTTCATTTGAAAGCAATTTATAAAGATTTAAATTTTTTCTCGGTTTTAATTTCTAATTTGATAAATCGTGACCGCTCTAACCCACATAAAGAAAAGTCATTAAGGGTCTCAGTAACCGTGAAGAGGTCAAGGGGGCCTGGGCCCTGTCCTTTAGCCCCGCCTACTCCCTCCATCTGTGCCAATCACCTGCCTCTGCCATCACTGCCTAGCTAGCGGGGCCCCACCCAAGGTCCACTCTGACCCCATCACCCCTCCCTCCCTCCGGACATATCTAACTAGCCACTTTGTACCAGACACATATCAGGCAAAGGAGATGCCAACAACCATGGTCTTTCCCTCTTACATGAGGAAGTAGGCTTGAGGGGGAGGCGGAGCTGAGCAGCTGCCCCACGATGCAGCACCCCAGGCGACCTCCTCCCGTCTCTCCCACGTCCTAGCCAGAGGGCCCTTCCACCTGCTCCATCACCCTGGCTCCTTTCACTGGCTTCCTATTGTTCGTAGATGTAAGAGCAAAACACTTACTGTGGCCTTCAAGACTCTTAAATCTGATTCCTGCCCACCCCACGCCTCATCTCTCTTCACACTCCCCGTCACTCAGGGGTGCTCACCCTGCTGCCTTCTTTCAGTTCCCAGAAGACAAGCTCTCCCTCACCACAGGGCCTTTGCACGTGCTATTCCCTGTGCCTTGAAAGTTTTCTCATCTCTTCTCTCCAGCGCTTAACATATTTTGTAATTATAGATTTGTATAATTACATAATTAGTATGTCTCCTCTACTAAACCATAAACATCTGGAGAACAGGTCCTATGTCTACTTTGCTTACCATCATATTCCTGGTACCTAGTACAGGGCCTGGTGCACAATGCTTTAATACATAATTATTGAATGTATAAATGAACGAATGTCATTTTATGCTGTCCTTAGAGATCCTTTTACAATAAATTCACTCTTGAAAGCATTTAATTAATTGGATTGTGTGTCCCACCAAGACAATTACAATCTATCCATTTTTGTATCACCAGAGTCTAATACTGTGCCTGTATGTAGTATCCAGTAAATACTGAGTGAATGAATGAATGAGTGAACAAATGAATGAAACATTAGCAAATGCTTGCGGATTTTATTTGAAGTATAGTTGATTTACAATGTTGTGTTAGTTTCAGGTGTACAGCAAAGTGAATCTGTTATACATATACATATATCCACTTTTGGTTTTTTTAGATTCTTTTCCCATATAGGTCATTACAGAATGTTGAGTAGAGTTCCCTGTGCTATACAGTAGATCCTTATTAGTTATCTATTTTATATATATAGTAGTGTGTATATGTCAATCCCAATCTCCCAATTTATCCCTCCCCCTTCCCTGTCCCCCCAGTAACCAAAAGTTTGTTTTCTACATCTGTGACTCTATTTCTGTTTTGTAAATAAGTTCATTTGTACCATTTTTTTAAGATTCCACATGTAAACGATATCATATGATGTCTGTCTTTCTCTGTCTGACTTACTTCGCTTAGTACGACAACCTCTAGGTCCATCCATGTTGCTGCAAATGGCATTGCATTCTTTTTTTTATGTTCTTTTCCATTATGGTTTATCCCAGGATATTGAATATAGTTCCCTGTGCTATACAGTAGGACCTTGTTGTTTAGCTTGCGGAATGTTGAATGGGGGATAGAAACAAAGAAGTTGAAGCCACGTTCTCAGTCCTCTGGCAGGTTACAGTACAGATCAGGGAGACAGGTCATGGAAAAAACGATTTCTACAACATAAAGAAGAATATGATAAAGTGTGGAGTTCACAGTGTAGGTGGTCTTAGTCCTTCGGGAGGTGAACAAGAGGCATTGAGGTGGTTCCGTGGCGGGAGAGCTTCCCACCTGGCGGTCAGCACTAGGCAAGTGGCTGCAGGGGCTGTGCAAGGTGAGGGGTGCAGTGGAAGCATGTGGAGCATCTGGCACTGACTTTAGGGCACTATTCGTAGAAGGAAGGGGATGTGCTGAGTGAAGATGCAGGGAGGGATGCCAGGAATGAAGGGGCCGGTCAGCACAGGGGTGCACAGACTTGGGCGTTCTTGAGCACAGCTGGGAGCCTGTTGAAAACGCAAGTTCTCACCACCCACCTGCTGATTCTGGTTGTGTGGAAGCAGGGTTGGATCCAGACTCTGCATTTAAACAAGCATTCCAGGTGCTTCCGAAGCAGGTATTCCATGGGCCACACTTTGGGAAACACTGACAGATTTAGGTCGGATCCTGGTGGCTGGATGAGTGAATCCCATCCTGAGGGCAGAGCCTGAGGCAAGGATTAAATACCACGATTTGTGGAGGGATGGGCTTCAGGGAGACCCTGTGAGGGAGAGGGAAGCAGGGCTGGAGGAGGCCAGTGGGCAGAGATGTGAGCTTTGGAGCCTAGTCTTGAGACAGAGGCAGCCTCTGTGCCCCAGGTCAGTCAGCAGTCCCTGCCTGTAGGTGACCCTTGATTTGGGGGTGAGGACAGCAAGCACCCCAGACCAGGGCTCCCCTCAGAGAAAGAGGCAGTTGTGAGATCTCAGCAACCACCTCTCTCACAGTGGCCAGGGTGGGTGCAGCAGCCTAGGAAGGGGAATCCGGGTGGGCATCACAGCTTCTGACTCACTGACTGAGAGAACAAGCTCCTCGTGGAAAATCCTGAGGAGAGAGTGAGACTAAAAGATGCAAACAAAGGAGGTGGCTGTGTACATCCGAGAGGAGCTAAGCCCCTCTCTCAGTCCTGAGGGCGATGCAGATTCTGTGTCCCTCTGAGGGTAACCATCCCAGCTGCTAGCCACCCCCAGCTTTCACTTTCCCTACCAGAACCTTCCATCTCAGAGCTGAAACCCGACTTTATTTCGCACACAGGAACCTTGTCTCTGGGAGACAGAGGCTGAGTGCCTGACATAGCAGCCCCCCACCCCACCCCCCATCTCGCACAGGCAGCCCTCCCCTGAGGTGGGTCTGCATCTCCCGCCCCAGGACCTCCTTTTCCACAGCCTGTTTCTGGTTATGGTAGGCACGATGCTACTTCTCTAGCCCTGTGGCAGTTCCAGAATTCTCGGAGCAAATGCCAAGATGAAGGGAGAGGGAGCAGAGGTGGGCAGGGAAAGTCTTCAGACCACCTTGCAGGTCTGACACCTGTGGACGGAGGGTGGGCAGGAGAGGTCAGGTAGGAAGTGATCCCTGAGAATCTCCACCTAGCTGATGGGGGCCCAGAGCCGAACTCTCCCACCTGCATTACTTCCTCCAGTTCCTACTACAGCTCAGGGCGAAGGAGCGGCTCCTCCACCATAAAGCTGAGGAAACAGGCTCTCAGAGGTTAAGTCACCTCCCCACCATCATACAGCTCAGCTGGGGCTGGTGTGTGACCCAAAGCCCAAATCCGTGGCTAAATATTTGTTTCTGTCTTTTTGTTGTCGTGATTCACCTGTGGATGTCCTTCTCACATTATCATAGTTTATATATATTTTTAAAATTGAAGGGCTTCCCTGGTGGCGCAGTGGTTAAGGATCCGTCTGCCAAGGCAGGGGACACGGGTTCGAGCCCTGGTCCGGGAAGATCCCACATGCCGCGCAGCAGCTAAGCCCATGCACCACAACTACTGAGCCTGCGCTCTAGAGCCCACGAGCCACAACTACTGAAGCCTGTGCCCTCTAGAGCCCACGTGCCGCAACTAGTGAGCCTGTGTGCTGCAGGTATTGGAGCCCGGGTGCCTAGAGCTCGTGCTCCGCAGCAAGAGAAGCCACTGCAATGAGAAGCCACAGCAAAGAGTTGCCCCGCTTGCCGCAGCTAGAGAAAGTCTGCGTGCAGCAACAAAGACCCAACGCAGCCAAAAATAAATAAATTAATTTAATTAATTAATTTTTAAAAATTGAAGTATAATTGATTTACAGTGCTTTCTGTTGTACAGCAAAGTGATTCAAATATACATATATATTCTTTTTTCAGATTCTTTTCCATTACAGTTTATTACAATATATTGAATGTAGTTCCCTGTGCTATATACAGTAGGACCTTGTTGTTTATTGATTTTCTATATCACTCATATCACCATAGTTTATAAATTCCTCGAGTTTGGGCTCTGACTTCTACTTCCTTTTTAACTACAGAAGTGGTTCATACAGTCTCCACCGTACAGCTAGTTCAACAAGGCAGTTCAGGAGAAAGCCTGAGGGTCCTCCTTCCTGGCTGCTGGTAATGAATAAGTCGTACTTTTCCCGTTTGGTGCCCCCCTCCGTCAGCACTGCCCCTTGCCGTGGCCTCCCGGCTGCTATGCCTTGTCCTCAACGAACACACCCAGAGCACCTGGCTCTCTCCGGCGTCCGCCCCTTCCGTAATTGCTTCCCAAGGCACACTAACCTCCTCACCCAAGTGCAGTAGCACAAAAATACCAGAAAATAAGCATCCAGAGAAAAACTTTGCTGCAGACGTGGAGAGACATTGCAGAGCGCAGCCTGGGAGTGTACGGGGAGCTCGTAGGAAAAGGTAGTGCTGGACCAGCGCCCCTAAAGCAGTGCTTGCTCTCCACCCTCTAGATGGTCTTGCCTACTGGATGCAGGGTTGTTGTTTTTCTTTTTTTTATTGAAGTATAGTTGATTTACAATGTTGTGTTAGTTTCAGGTGAACAGCAAAGTGATTCGGTTACACATACATACGTATCTATTTTTTTTCAGATTCTTTGCCGTTATAGGTTATTACAAAATTTGAGTATAGTTACTTGTTGCTTATCTATTTTATGTATAGTAGTTTGTATCTGTTAATTCCAAACTCCTAATTTATCCCTCCTCCCCTTCCTCTTTGGTAACCATAAGTTTGTTCTCTATGTTTACGTCTGTGGGTCTATTTCTGTTTTGTATAAGAGTTCGTTTGTTTTTTTGTTTTTTAGATTCCACACATAAGCGATACCATATGATATCTGTCTTTCTCTGTCTGGCTTATTTCACTTAGTATGATAATCTCTAGTCCATCCATATTGCTGCAAATCACATTATTTCATTCTTTTTTATTGCTGAGTAATAATAGTCCATTGTATATATGGACCACATCTTCTTTATCCATTCATCTGTCGATGGACATTTAGGTTGCTTCCAGCAGGTATTTATTTGACTTTGCAATTTTAAGGGAGTGATTAGGCTGTATGGACTCTGGATCCCTCCTGCCTGGGTTTGAATCTCAACTTCATCCCTTACAAACTGTGTGAACCTTGACCAAGTTCCTTCACTCTCTCTGCTTCCTTTCTTCATCTGTAAAATGGGGATAACTGCAGAATCTTCCTGACTGGGTTGTTGTTAAGATTACATGAGTTAATAAAAGAAAAATTATTTAAGACGTTACTTACCTTTCAGTAATGGCAACTTATCATCATCATCGTCGTGGGAATGGAATGATATCCTCCCCAGAAATAAAACAAAATTTTACACACACAAATATATCTATTCGCCTCTGTCTTGTATTCCACCTAAAACTGTGATCTCTGTGCTTACTAGACACACCATTATACATTGGTTATCTTCAGTTCTAATAACTTCCTCTCGTATATGTTTTGTTCTGTTTTGTTTAATTTTTTGGCCGTGCTGCACGGTATGTGGGATCTTAGTTCCCCAACCAGGGGTTGAACCCACGCCCCCTGCGTTGGAAGCGCAGAGTCTTAACCACTGGACTGCCGGGAAGTCTCCTCTCATATATGTTTTAAATTTCTTTCCTTTTTATTTTGCCTTGAGTATAGATAAGAAGTTATTCAAAGTAGGGATAGGAAGAAAATCTTTAAAATTCCTGATGACCCTTATTTTATTTTATTTTTATTGTATAAACTTGGTAACTCAAGAATTTTTGCTTTGGTTTGAATTTTTTAATTCAAGATAACATAAGTCCACACATTTTTATTGTAGACGATTCAAACGTAACACAAGCCTATGGAAAAAAAATGTGGGTGTCCCTCTGTACCCCTGTCCCCAACCCCAGAGTTAGTGGCATCCTCACCTGGGGTGACTTGCAGCCCACTTTTTGTGTCCTACATGGATAGAGCTTAGCTTTTTTCCTATACATAACATTATCTGTATACTGATCTTTCAACTTGCTTTTTCCACTTAGTATATCATATATAGCCTTCCATATCAGGATTGACTGATTGATAGATAGATATTACTGCTTTAACTACCCTTAGATTCATAGATATTTGTTTCCAATTGTTGCTATTGTAAGCAAATGCTGCAATGAACATCCTCGTACATATAGATTTGCATCATTATGTTTTACATTTTAGTTATTTATATGCTACTTACTACTAAAAAGGATTTTTTAAAAGCTAAAAATTACTTTCCAAGTTGAATCCAAATCGAAAAGATGCCAGTTGTGATTTTAGATAACAAGAGTGGGGGAAATCAAGTGAATGTCAGGAAATTCATAAGTGAATTGAGCGAAAATGCTAATTTGGAGAGGGTAAAACAGATGGGGCTTTGTAATACGGGATCCAAAGGTTTCTGGAGACACATGTTTGAATTAGAAGATACAGCATGAGCTTTCTTGGCAGCAGAAATTGAAAGCAAAGTGATGTTAAATTGATTTTTCTTCCCAAACAAGTACTCCCACCAAATCATCTTTCATCATTCTATTTTTAAGTAGCAACAAGAACGTTGTACACATTTAAAATAAATGAATGTCATTTAATGAAGTTTTTATTTATGCACATTTTCCTTTTTTATAAATACTTTCATACATTTTCTATCTCTTCATTTCTAATGTTAATACTCTCCTCGGTATTAGGAGTTTGATGAGAACTTTGCCCTGTCCTCCACGCTGGCCAGTTTAGAAAAAAGGAATGAAGTCTGTCACATGATATTACTCCCCACAGGGAGATATTCGCCCATGAAAAATCTATCCAAAGGCATACAGAACAGACTCAATCAAATGCATGCCTTCCACCCACTCCCAAACTCTGTAAAGAGATGTCTGGTAGAGACGTCACCCTAATGGGAATTCCTCCCAAGAGTCAGTAAGGCCAGAGTGTGAACTAAACACCATACTCGGAGGATACACAGTAAGTTCCAGTAAGGATGACGCCAGCGGTGATGATGTTGGGGAAGGGGCGATGGGAAAGGACATTCGAGAGAAATCAGTTAACAGTCAAACTGGATTTCTTTTTAATTGAAGTAGAGTTGACTTACAGTGTCATGTAACTTTCAGGGGTACAGCATTCAGATATATATATATATATATATATATATATATATGTTATTTTTCAGATTCTTTTCCCTTGTAGGTTATTACAAAATATTACAAAATATTGAGTATAGTTCTCTGTGGTATACAGCTATACAGTACAAATGGGATTTTAATACAAAGGAGGGACAAATACCTTCTTTCATTATTGGACTTTTTCTACAATTAAACTGAATCATTTGTCACTTGAGTCTCCTTACCCCCCCCCCCCCCCCACAGTCACTCCCTCTGTGCATGACCGGAGGTCCCCAGGCGCTATCCCTGCTCTGGGACCTGCTCCGCCCCTTTCAAATCACACCATTAGGCATCGAGTCACTCCTGCCTCTTGTTCTCAAGGTCTTCCCTTCCTAAAGACTGTGGCCCTGGGGTGGCCAACCTCAGTCATCTTCAAGCCAAACTCATCTGAGCCATCGCAGCTGGACGCTCTCAGCATCACTCCCGTCTGATGTCTGGGTCTTTGCTGGGCACCTGCAGCAAACCCCTCTGTGCTGGGATCTTAGTTCAATTGTAAAATCGGTATTACTAAACTGTAGCTCCTTTTCCTTGTCCCCAGTCATTATGGTAATGACAACACTCACCTAAAGCACCTCGGGACACTTGAAAGAGAGGCTGTGCCTGCGGGCGCGCTGGCGCTGGGGGTGTGCTGCTGCCCCCCAGCCTGCAAGAGCAGACCAGTCTGATGTCAGGTATTCTGCAAGCAGGGGCTATCACCCTGGTAGCCAGAAATCAGCCGTGGTTTACACCACAGAAAGCATCAAACACGGCAAATCAGGGCCTTTAAAAAAAAAAAAAGATGCATTCCAGGGAGTTCCCTGGCCGTCCAGTGGTCAGGCCTCCACATTTTCACTGCCGAGGGCCCAGGTTCAGTCCCTGGTGGGGGAACTAAGATCCCGCAAGCTTTGCAGGGTGGCCAAAAAAGAAGAGCATTCCAGAGAGCTATTTATTTAAAATTATCAGCACATCACTGGTTATGTCTACGTCATTGAGACAACTTTCTAAACTTGCTTCTCAGTGATCACTACAGTGACCATGGAAACACGGATGGGCCAGGGGAGCCGGCAATCCTTTTGAGACTGTATTTTCAAAGAGGCAACCCTCTTCTGGTGAAATAAACTAGAAGCAAACAAGGAAGTGTGGGCCCTGAAGGGAACTGCTGTAAAGCTCTAGAAGTTTCCTCTAGAAGGTTGCTGGCTGGTTCTGGCACCGGCTCATGAAGTCGTCCTTTAGCACAGTTGACCGGGATCTTCACTTCATGCGAGGCTATAAAACCACCAGAAGGAACCCGGGTGCTTCTGAGCTAATTATGGAAGGCAGTGGCGGAGGGACCAGCTCCGTCCAGTTTCAGTTAACTCTGCAAGTGGGACACAGGCCCTCTGTCTCCTAAACTGATACGTCACATGGTTTCAATGTTCCTATTTCTGCTTTGGGAGAAACTTAACAAAAAAACAGTTTTAGGTAGGAAAAAAAAGAAAGAAAACTGCAGTGGGAACAGGGCTTCAATGCCAGCCAGACTAGAATGAGACATAGATGTTTGGCTGTCTGTTCTGAATTTCTCTCTCTTGTGCACATATTCTTTCAAGAGCAGTTGCACAGAGAATGGTAGGGATGTGGGCTTAGAGTCAGGCTGGTTAGGACCCCACTCCACCCACTGGGGCAGGCTTCTTACTCCCTCTCTGCCTCAATTTCCTTATCTGTAAGATGGGGACAATAATAACACCTGGCCTTCCAGGCTTGTTGTGAAGATTAAAGAAGGAATCCCACAAAAGGCTGGCTGCAGGGGCGTGCAGTGAGGGCAGTGACACAGGGCCCCCTGCTCAAAAGCCCACCCCCCCCCCCCCCCCCCCCGGGGTGAATGCTCTGGGTCATCTCCTTGCAATTCTTATGTTATTTCACCTTTGGAATGTCTGTTTTGTAAGTGAAGTCCCATGGGACAGGAGCAAGCGCCAGGGTGGGGCTGCCCTCCCACGTGGTCCGCCCCTCCCGCCCCCTGGAGGAAGTTCCCGGCGCCCCTGCCCCAGTGCCCACCCAGCAGCGAGGGCACGTGCCCCACCGTGTCTGGGACCAGGGCCTGGCAGCGTCCGTTCTGCCCCGGGCTGGCAGTGCCCACTCCTGGTCCAGAAGCCCAGAGTATGCAGAGACAGAGGCTGCAAAGCCCGGGGGCGGGGGGGGGAGGGGGGGTGTCACCTGTCTGCCAGAGATTGGGTGTAGGCTGCCCTGCCCCCATCCAAGGCAGTGCTTTGGTTTGGCCGCTGGTGGGAGGGGGATTCAGCAGCTGGTAGAAGTGGGTGTGGACATTGACTGTCAGGACAGGGGCCCCGGGCACCTGGGAGGGTCTACACTGCCTCAGGAGAGTGGCCTTAAATAAAGAATGAAAATCGTCAGGACAGGCCTGGAGACTGACCACAGAAGAAAGGAACATGCTTAATGTCTTAGTACCTTTAACAGCACGTTTCCCCTTCTCTCTCACTTTTTTTTTTTTTTGCGGTACGCGGGCCTCTCACTGTTGTGGCCTCTCCCGTTGCGGAGCACAGGCTCCGGACGCGCAGGCTCAGCGGCCATGGCTCACGGGCCCAGCCGCTCCGCGGCATGTGGGATCCTCCCGGACCGGGGCACGAACCCGCGTCCCCTGCGTTGGCAGGCGGACTCTCAACCACTGCGCCACCAGGGAAGCCCTCCCGTTCTCTCTGAACAGGAGCTCCATATTTTCGTTCTGCACTGGGCCCTGCAAGTTATGTTGCCAGTCCTGCTGAGCGCAGTGCCTAACACGTCCCAGCACAAGGAAAGTTAGCTGTCATAATAATTATTATCATACATAGGTTCCATGTGGAGTCATGTGTCTGACAGGCCTTGTCCCATCCTGACATGTAAAGGTTAAGGGGCATGTCTGTTCAGGGTCCCTCGGGGCCTCATATAGCCCCCCCCTCCCACTTATACGGATGCCCGCTGTTACAGAAGACAACATCCATCACGGAGATGACTTTTCTCATTGATTCTGACAGGTTAAACCACCACTTTTTCTCAAATAGCCAAGCACTAAAGCTTTCTTGAATCTCTACAGGGGAAATGGAGGGGGGGGGCAGTCTGTCTACCTGGATCTAGAGACATCCACCACCCAGGAGTCCTTTAAAAGGAAACTGGGCTCCAAGTGAGGCCCTGTGGACGCTAAGTGGTGTCAGAGCTGGTGCGCAGGATGAAGCTCAGCTGCACTCTGCTCCTTGGCCCTGACCATCATTCAGCCTCAGTTCCTTATTAGAAACGGTGACAGCAAATGTGCTATTAGAGCAGGATTTCTGACTTCATGGGGAAACCAGAGGTGTAATCCCTAGAGGTGTTGTTTTTTCCCTAACCCCTGTCACAAACTGTGTGTGTATGTAAAATACCAGGTCACAAATGACAAAACATTTCTGAAATTAAAATGTTGGTCCCTTAGGGTGTGTTCTTCTATGTCTTACGATTTTTTAAAAAAATATTTATTTATTTATTCTGGCTGCACCGGGTCTTAGTTGTGGCATTTGGACTTCTTAGTTGCGGCATGCATGCAGGATCTAGGTCCCTGACCAGGGATCAAACCCGGCCCCCCTGCATTGGGAGCGCAGAGTCTTACCCACTGGACCACCAGGGAAGTCCCTGTCTTCTGCTTTTTTAAAAATTCGGTTTATGTCACTCTTCCAATGTAAACATTCCCTTTAAAAGCTGTAAGCCTTTAGATGTTCTTCAGTATTTATTTATATGAGAGTTTCAGTTAAATTTCTTAGTGGCTATTTTATTTCGATTTAGTCTCCTTTGCAAATCCTGTAATAGTACAGCTGCCATTTTTCTAAACATTCATGGTAAGAAGAGTAATTTGCTGAAAATATCAAGGGTTTTAGAGACACGCAGAGCTGATTGAAATCCAAGCTTTTCCACGGATTTGGAAGTTGATTAATGTGTCAGGAAAGTAGAGATAATGACACCTGCTTGTAGCAGGGAGGGTGAGGGTCAGCTGCAACGGAGCAAGCGTCCCCAACCGTGGCTTAAGTAGAGAGAGAACCTTTTCTCTCTCAGGTAAAATGCCAGGTAGGTGGCTAAGGCAGGTGTGGCACTCCATGGTGTTTAGGACACAGACTCCAGAGAACCTTTTCTGTCTCAGGCAAAATGCCAGGTAGGTGGCTAAGGCAGGTGTGGCACTCCATGGTGTTTAGGACACAGACTCCTTCTACCAGCTTCTGTGCCGAGCATCGCCAAGTTGGCCTCATGGGTCCAAGCTGGCTGCTTCAGCTCCTGTGTTCTCTGCAAGTTGGTTAGAAGCAAAGAGGAAAAAGGCCAGTTTCTAGAAGCTCCTCTAGATGTAAGAGGTGCTGAGCTGGGACTTCCCTGGCGGTCCAGTGGTTAAGACTCCACACTTTCACTGCCAAGGGTGCGGGTTCAGTCCCTGGTCGGCGAACTAAGATCCCACATGCTGCGTGGTGCGGCCGGAAAAAAAAAGAGGAGCTGAGCAATGTAGTTTCACAGCCTTGTGTCCAGCAACAAATCAGGGATTCTGTTGCTAGAAAAGAAAAGGGGTGGGGTAGGGTGGGGAGGGATAAATTAGGAGTTTGGGATTAACAGATACACACTACTATATATAAAATAAACAACAGGACCTACCGTATAGCACAGGGAACTATATTCAACATCTTGTGATAACCTATAATGGAAAAGAATCTGAAAAAGTATATATATATATATATAAATATGTATAACTGAACACTTTGCTGTACAACTGAAAGTAACACAACACTAAGTCAACTATACTCTAATAAGATGTTGTTTGTTTTGAAAAAAGAAAAAGAAAAGGAACACATATATTGGGAAGAACTCATTTAGATTATATCTGTAAAATACTGCTATGGAGCTATACAAAGATAGCCACACGCAGAACAGTAATCTTTATTATTATCACTATATGTATTTCTGCTGCCCTTAAACATATAATGAAATTCTGACAAGAAGTCAGCTGTCACTCTTACTTCTGTTGCTTTGGACGTACCATGTCATTGTCTCTCACTGCTTTTAGATTTTCTCTTTTACACTAGCTTTATGTGCCTTTATTATGATGGGCCTCCGTGCTTCAGCTGCGCCAGATTCCCCCGTATGTGAGATTTTTAGTTTCTTTTGCTTGGGGTTCGTTGTGCTTCTTGGGTCTCTGGGATTGGTTTTCATCAAATTCAGAAAATTTTTGGCCATTATTTCTTTGTCCCTTCTTCTCTTCTCTCTGCTTGAGGACTCCACTTCCATGTATCTTAGATCATTTGAAGCTTTCCCACTTAGTGATGTTCTGTTCATTTTTTAAAGAATTTTTACTCTTTGTGTTTTATTTTGGATTGTTTCTATTGATGTCTTCAAGTTCACTAATCTTTTCTCCTGTAGTATCTGATCTTCCAGCATGTTTTTTATCTCAGATGTTGTAGTTTTCATCTCTCCACATTTGATTTCAGTCTTTTATTTCTCTTATGTCTCTCACTAACATGCTTTTGTTTTCCTCAACCTTCTTGAACATATAGAATTCTGTTGTAGTAACCGTTTTAACGTGCTTGTCTTCTACGTCCATGTTGTCATGGCTGGTGACTTTCCCTCACTATTGGCCATTTTATCCTGTTTTTCATATGCCTGGTAATTCTTTATTACATGCTAAACATTGTGGATTTTACCTTGTTGGTGCTGGATGGTCTTTTTGTTTTTAGTATTCTTTATCTTTGTTCTGAGACACAGGTAAGTTGTTTGGGAACAGTTTGATCCTCCTGAGGCTTTATCAGATAGGATCAGAGCAGCTGTTAGCCTCAGGCTGATTTTTCTCCACTTTTGAGGTAATCTCTGGGTTCTCCACCTGATGCCCCTTATGTTACGATGTTTTTCTCACTGGCTGGTGGGAACACCACCTGTTCCTGGGCTTCTGTGGTCTTGGATTCTTCTGTCTGCTCCTTTCAGGTAGTTCTTTCCCTGGCATCAGGCAGTTGTCTCACCTGCGTGCGCTGGTCAGTGAGGTCAGCAAGGGGACTCTGCAGATCCCTGAAGGTCTGGCTCTGAGCAGCAATCTCCTCCCCAGCGCTCTGTGTCCAAACTCTGTCTCGGCTTCTGGACTTTCAACTCTACATCCTCAATTTAGAGAGACTTCTGGATTCTCCAGCTCCCAGTTACAGCAGTACTCACAGCAGGCTCTCCGCATATCTGACGCCCTCTGGACACCTGCACACCAGCCTCAGCTTGCCTGCATCCTGGAGACTGCTTCCCAGAGCCCTCCTGACATGACAGTAGGCACTCTGGGCTTCCAGCTTGCAGCAGCCCCCTGGTTCCCCGTGCGTGCACCCCCTCTGTGCCCACCTGTCATTCACCCACCAGCAGTGGCTTGCCATGCCCTGCAGGGTTCCTTCTTTTCGTCTGGAGACTGTGACCAGACCTGGCCCAAGCAATCGCGGAACTTCTCAGCCATCCAGTGGGCTACAACCATACCTTCTTCAACGAGGTCTGAAGCCCCTTCCAAGTAGGTCCTTTAGGGCATCTTTTAGAGCTTTCTTCCCATCTTAGTTTACTCTCCTATCGTGGCCTAATAAGCCTTTACATTAAACTTTCCCCACTGAAGTTATTGTGTGCCTTCTGTCTCCTGGTTGTCCCTAGATTGATAGAGACACTCATTCTTTTCATAAGTCGATCTTGAACCTGGCATCACTGCTGAATCTCTCATTAGTTCCAATATCTTGTTGATTTTGTTGGCTTTTTAATAGAGGTGATTATGTCATTTCAAATAGTGACAGTTTTGATACTCCTCTTCCTCTTCTTGTACCTTTTCCATCTAGCTCCGCTCCTGTGGTGTTGGCCAGCTGGGACACTTGTCATGTTCCCCTTCTTAAAAGAATGCATCTAGGGCTTCCCTGGTGGCGCAGTGGTTGAGAGTCCGCCTGCCAATGCAGGGGACATGGGTTTGAGCCCTGGTCCGGGAAGATCCCACATGCCGCAGAGCAACTAAGCCCGTGCGCCACAACTACTGAGCCCGCATGCCACAACTACTGAAGCCCACTCACCTAGAGCCTGTGCTCCTCAACATGAGAAGCCACCACAGTGAGAAGCCCCGGCACCACAACGAAGAGTAGCCCCTACTCACGGCAACTAGAGAAAGCCCGCACGCAGCCATGAAGACCCACTGCAGCCAAATAAATAAATAGATATTAAAAAAATAAAATTTATCTATCACCTAGAGTATCTGCTACAGATTTTTGGTAGCAGGTTAAGGAAGTTTCTTTCTATTCCTAATTTTATAATAATTTTTTTTATCACAAATGGGTATTAAATTTTTCACATGCTTTTTCTGAAGCTTTTGAGATAACCCTGAGGATTTTCTCCTTTAGACTAACGCAAACTGATTGATAGATAGTCCCCTATCTGGGAGAAGGACAAGGACTTCAGTAAACTGTGGAGGAGATTACAGTTAATATTTTTTAAAATTGCCTTGTCTTGTAATCCATACCTGAAGAATCTAGGAAGTTATAACCTATTCAAGAAGAAAGAGGTTCTGCTTTATTTAGGATCTACACATGCTTTAAGATCTGATTCTTGATTGTAATATATCAGCTGGGAATAGCTTTTATTTCAAAAAAGTCTCTGCTATAACAGTACAGTATAATAGCTAACACTTGGAAGTTCAGATTATTTTTTCCAGAATAATACTCAACAACAGGGAAATTTTACTTTTTTAATCCCAAAGTCTTGATTACAAAAGCAAGGCATGCTTCTTGCATAAAAATCGAGGCAATTGTCAAGGTCCAAAGTAAAAATGGAAAGTCTCCAACCTCCTCTTTCTTCCCCTATTCCTGTTACGGAGGGTGGTTTATTTATTTATTATTTAAAAATAAATTTATTTATTTATTTTTGGCTGCGTTGGGTCTTTGTTGCTGCGCGCAGGCTTTTCTCTAGTTGTAGTGAGCAGGGGCTACTCTTCGTTGCAGTGCGTGGGCTTCTCATTGTGGTGGGTGGCTTCTCTTGTTGCAGAGCACGGGCTCTAGGCGTGCGGGCTCAGTAGTTGTGGCTCACGGGCTCTAGAGCGCAGGCTCAGTAGTTGTGGCGCGCGGGCTTAGTTGCTCCACGGCATGTGGGATCTTTCCGGACCAGGGTTTGAACCCATGTCCCCTGCATTGGCAGGCGGATTCTTAACCACTGCGCCACCAGGGAAGCCCCGAAGGGTGGTTTATAACCTAGAATTTTGGAAAACCTTTTTTACTATGTCAGTTTTACAATATTACACATCAATTTTCTGAAAATTGAATAGATATTATAGCAAAGAATTTGTATGTTAAAAAAGCAAGGAAAGCTCTACATAGTAATTCTTTTAAAAATTTTAAGGTATCATCTCTCTTGAACTCTTCTTTCTTTTTTTTTAACATCTTTATTGGAGTATAATTGCTTTACAATGTTGTGTTAGTTTCCGCTCTATAACAAAGTGAATCAACTATATATATACATATATCACCATATCCCCTCCCTCTTGCATCTCCCTCCCACCCTCCCTATCCCACCCCTCTAAGGTGGTCACAAAGCACCGCGCTGATCTCCCTGTTCTACGTGGCTGCTTCCCATTAGCTATTTTACATTTGGTTGTGTATATATGTCCATGTCACTCTCTCACTTCGTCCCAGTTTACCCTTCCCCCTCCCCATGTCCTCAAGTCCATTCTCTACGTCTGCGTGTTTATTCCTGTCCTGCCCCTGAACTCTTATTTTCTATATGATAGTGTAGCCCAGAGGTAGGTAAAGAGGAGAAAAGTTTGAGATTTCCTCCTCTTGAAAAAATTCTTAATTACCTTTTCAATTTCCCAAGGAAGCCTGAAAGTAATTTTTGTGTGAATAGAGTGGTACCTTGCTTGCACTGGTATGAGAAGTGATAGCGTTCCCTAGAGGGGAAGCAGAGGGGTAAATATAGCAGAGGGGGAAATGCAACAGTACTCAGAGTCCTCCTGTACAAGCCCCTCACGGTATGAGTTCATTATTTTGTTTGAAGTATTGTGATGTCCCCAAACTTTAGACAGACTCAAAGTCTTATGCAGTTATGAAGAATACAAGCCAACGATAAATAATTTAGGATTAGCTGACACTTTGGGTTTACCCATGCTGCTGTAAACACGGCAGTAAGATAGAAGCCAAGATTTGTCAGTGAATGTTCTGAGTAGTGTCAACCCCATTATAAACACTGAAATCAATGTTAAACCAGAGCAGCAGCAAACCCGACAGCCGATGAACCCTTGCTCCATAGCCTTTAATTAGTGATGAGACGATAGGAACTTTGAGCCCGGGCTCGAGGCAAAAGGTTTGGGAAACATGCTAGAGTTTGCCGTTAGTCTCCATTACCCAGCTGCCTTCTTGTCATGTTCAAAAAGAGGATAGGACAATAGTTAGAAGGAAGGCAAAAACATAGGAGTGTGTTTGAAAGACTCCCAGATTATGGTGGAGGATCCACAAGATCAGTTGTGGGTTTTGGGGTTTTTTTTAATAAACTTTTGGAACTTCCCTGGTGGTCTAGAGGTTAGGACTCCATGCTTTCACTGCTGAGGCCCTGGGTTTGATCCCCGGTCGGGGAACTCAGATCCCGCAAGCCGTGTGGCGTGGCCAAAAAATATATATATATATGTTTTATTGAAGGATAGGGTAGTTGATTTCCAATGTTGTGTTGACTTCTGCTGCATAGAAGTGATTTTCAGTTGCACATATATATATGCGTTCTTTTTCATATTCTTTTCCATTATGTTTTATCACAGGGTTTTGAATATAGTTCCCAGTAGGACCTTGCTGTTTATCCATTCTCTATATAATAGTTTGCATCTGCTAATCCCGAACTCCCAATCCATCCCTCCCCCAGCCCCCCAATATCAGTTTTTATTCGCAACTTATTTATTTATTAACCAGGTGATCTTAGACAAGTCAGACATAATGACTCTCAGCCTCAGTTTCTTCAACTTTATTTTTTATTTTTTAAAAATTTTTTTTGCAGTACGTGGGCCTCTCACTGCTGCGGCCTCTCCTGTTGCAGAGCACAGGCTCCGGACGCGCAGGCTCAGCGGCCATGGTTCACGGGCCCAGCCGCTCCGCGGCATGTGGGATCCTCCCGGACCGGGTCACGAACCCCTGTCCCCTGCATCGACAGGCGGACCCTCAACCACTGTGCCACCAGGGAAGCCCTCTTCAACTTTAAAATTGGGGTAAGGGACTCCCCTGGTGGCGCAGTGGTTAAGAATCAGCCCGCCAACACAAGGGACACGGGTTTGAGCCCTGGTCGGGGAAGATCCCACATGCCGCGGAGCAACTAAGCCCGTGCGCTACAACTACTGAGCCTGCACTCTAGAGCCTGAGAGCCACAACTACTCCGAGTGCCACAACTACTGAAGCCCACGCGCCTAGAGCCTGTGCTGCGCAAGGAGAGGAGCCACCGCAATGAGAAGCACGCGCACCGCAACGAAGAGTAGCCCCGGCTTGCTGCAACTAGAGAAAGCCCGTGTGCAGCAACAGAGACCCAACGCAGCCAAAAATAAAAATATCAAATAAATTTATTTTTTAAAAAATTGGGGTAAGAATTCCTGACTAGATCACTGAGTTGGTGTCAAACTCAAAGGAGATAATGTTTGAATATGGAAATGTTTGTGATATATGAAATGCCACACGATCAAAGGGTAACACTACTAAATCCTACTGACGCCCTTCTACGTAGTACATTTCTTAAACTTGCCTCAAACTGCTCACTTTGAGTACGCCATGTTTTTCCCACCAGGGACCTGACTGACACAGTCTATGTTAAAAATTTTATTTTTATCCTAACACAATGAGGAGCCATTGAACCGTTTAAAGTAGAGGGGAAATGATCACATCTGCATTTAGAAACGATCATTCTGGTACTTCCCTGGAGGTCCAGTGGTTAGGACTCGATGCTTCCATTGCAAGGGGTGTGGGTTCGATCCCTGGCTGGGGAACTAAGATCCCACATGGCGTGTAACACAGCCAAAAAACAAAAACAAAAACCAACAACAACAACAAAAATAGACATTTGTCGAGTCCATCTTTGTGCAACATAGTCCAGAAACGTCCATCTCCACCAGGAATTTGTAAAGATCCATAACGCTACATCCTCTCCTGGATAGATGCCTCGTTGAAAAATGTGTGTCCTCAGCTGGGAATCCCATTCTGTAATACTTAACTAACACTAAAAATCAATCAACTGTATTTGGTAGATGTAGGGTTCTGAAGCTCAGAATCTTCTTGGAAAGTAGTGGGTAGCAGGCTGTTGGCTCCAGCTAATGGAGCGCTTGCTTCATTTCAAGGATGACTGACAGTGATGTTGTTACTTCCCTGGAGGTGCTGAATTTCCTCTGGGTGCTCTGGCCCTTGGTTCTTTCAAATAAACCACAATAACTTCAACTGCACAATCTTCACTCCAATATCCTCTGTGCAAATGGCGTCGAATTCGATGGTCGACTCATCACAGGTGGGAGCAGTGGGCTTGGCAGCAGGGGAGGATCCAGTTGCCTTTGCGTTCTTCCGCAGTGGCTCCGATGTGGCTGTAATCCTGATTAGTGCGGGAAGTCACCATGGGAGCGAAGGCCTCCTTCCACATCCGGTTCATGGAGAAAGCAGGGAGGAGCTTGCATCGTGTTCAAGTGAGTCCCTTCTGAACTGCTTTCCCAGAGGCTTTTCCTTCCTGTCCTGGGTAGAACATCTGCAGAGTGACGAGGCCAACCTAGCTGCACGGGAATCTAAGGACAGGAGCATTTCCCCTACCTCTACTGGAGGGGAAGGCAAGGGGGTGGGGGTTATGAATGACACAGGGAACCAATCCACAGAGTCTGCTACAATTAAAAAGCAAAGTAAATAGACGTGATTTCCTGTCCCTAAAGGAAAAATGCTAATAGCATCTTCTTGCTCTTCCATCTGAGGAAAAAAACCAAAAACACAAAACTTTAAGGCATGTATTATTATATACGAATTTGTATGATGTTTTAAAAATTGTTATACAAACGGATCATGCTGTTTTGCATTTTGTGCTATTCATTTAATAATATATCTTTAAGCACTTCTAACTTTGCATATACAGATCTACTTTATTGTATAGATGGACCATGCTTAAGTTATCTAACCAGTGCCTTGTTGCTGGATACTTTGCTGGTGTCCAGGGTTTTACTGTTAAAATGAACATCCTGGTGGAATTTTGATGACTGTTGCCCAGTTGATCTTCAGTATGGTTGCACAAGGCTGCGGTCCCACCAGCTGTGGACAAGAGTGCTTGTTTCACCACACCACTGCCACTGCTGGATATTATCGAGGGCTTATATTTTTTCCAAGTTGGTAAGTAAGTGAGTGTAAATATGTAAGTTATTTGTGACTCCTCAATGATGGTTGAGGTTAAGCATTTTCTAGTGTGAGTGAAAAAAATGTTGCTGTCATATCAGTAAACAAAGGATGTTGCAGCCATCGAGCCACCGCATTACAGCCGCCCAGACAGTGAGCCCTGAGCCCTGAGGGAACTCAGGATGGAAACAGGATGCCCGACATCTAGCCATCAGCCACTGCAGCCAGCCCCGAGGATGCGCCCTGAGGAGATTCAGGATGAGAAAGCACAGGATGCTGGCCCCAGAGAGCTGGGTGCAGAGCAAAGGGATGATTTCAGTGAGCCCAGACTTTTGCATCCTCCCATACATAGAAAAGCGCTAAATTCCTTAACTTGAGATGTCTGGTTTTCTTTAATTAATAGTAATCTTTTGAAGTTCCAACTACCTGGTCTTTTTTGCAAAAGCTCCTCTATATCCTGGTTCCTCCATCTCTTCAAAGCAGTCCCTCAGAGCTATCTGAGAGCGTGCGTCCCAGGCTTAAGTCCTCAGGTTTGTCCACCAAACAGAACAGAATTCTCAACTTTTAGGTTACGCATTTTTTTTCAGTCTACGCTAGTTATTGTGCTTTTGCATTTCCCCCACTAAATACCGATGCTAGAATGAAGCTCCATGACAGTGGGGATTTTTGCATTCTTTTGTTCATTGCTTTATTCCCAGAGCCTAGAAGAGTGCTTGGCACATACTAGGCACTCAGTCAACATTTATTAGGTAAATGAATGGAGACTTTCCATACATATCCTTTGTGCATTTTCTATTGAAGTTTGCCCTTCTTCCTGTTGATCTACCTACCAGCACCCAAATCCATTCATATTTAAATGACCAGAAATTTTCTATTTCCATCTCAAACTTCTTCTGAGCTCCTGAATAGTTACGTATCTATTTGACAGACAAGTGTACACTGTAAATGACAGATGACTCAACACAAAAAAGCTTAAATAATGGGATTTAGAGTCTCATAACGAGAAGTCGTGAGCTGGGGTGACTCCAGGGTGGTCAATGCAGTGACTCTGCCATATCCCCAGGAACCTGGGAGCTGCCATCATTCTTTTCTGCCGTCCTCAGTGTACTGCCTGGCTCTCTCCAGGCATCACATCCTCACACGGGAAGATCAGAGGTAGAGGAAGGATCATTGTTTCCTTGTGTCTCTTTTAAGAGGTAAGAAACCGGGGCTTCCCTGGTGGCGCAGAGAGTCTGCCTGCCGATGCAGGGGACGCGGGTTCGTGCCCTGGTCCGGGAAGATCCCACATGCCGCGGAGCGGCTGGGCCCGTGAGCCATGGCCGCTGAGCCTGCGCGTCCGGAGCCTGTGCTCCGCAATGGGAGAGGCCACAACAGTGAGAGGCCCTCGTACCACAAAAAAAAAAAAAAAAAAAAAAATAGAGATAAGAAACTTTCCCCAGAAGCACCTTCAGCAGATTTCTCTCTCCTCGCATTGAGCCACATGCCTTAATCCAATCACTGAGACTAGAAATGTAATTATTGTGGTTGGCTTAGGTTATTTAGGATTTCTCTTTCAGGAGGTAAATAGGGCCAGAATTTAGTGAAGACATAACCAGAAGGAAAGAATGGTGACTTATAGTAAAGAAAAAGAAGGATGGGGGCTGGGTAGGAAACCTGGAGTGTCTTCTGCAGTCTTCTTCACATCCAACCCAATTACCATGTTTTAGGGATTTTTAACATCTCCTGAAAAGTGTGCTTCCTTTCACCTCCACAGCTACCTGTTCTGGTTATCTTTTGAGCATAGCAAACCACCTCAGTGCTGGATAGCTTAAAAGAGCAATTTATTATGGTTATAATATTTATTATGGTTATAATATTTATAATTTATAATAGTGTAATAGATTAATAAATATAATTAGATTTATTAAATATAATTTAATATAATAAATATAATTTATTAAATATAATAAATTATATTTATTTATAATTTATTATGGTGTCAATTGTGTATCCCTCAAATTCATATGTTGAAGTGTTCACCCCCAGTATCTCAGAATGTGACATGATCTGGAAATAAGGTCTTTATATAACACTTTATTATTTTTTTTTAACTTATTTATTTTTAGCTGCGTTGGGTCTCAGTTGCAGCGCATGGGATCTTTCGTTGCAGCCCACGGACTTCTCTCTAGTTGTGGCGTGTGGACTCCAGAGCGTGCGGGCTCAGTAGTTTTGGCACGTGGGCTCTCTAGTTGTGGCGTGTGGGCTCTGTAGTTGCAGCACGCGGGCTTAATTGCCCCACGGCATGTGGGATCTTAGTTCCCCGACCAGGGATCGAACCCACGTCCCCTGCATTGGAAGGTGGATTCTTAACCACTGGACCACCAGGAAAGCCCCTGGAAATAAGGTCTTAATAGAGGTAATCAAGTTAAACCGAGCTCATCAGAGTAGGCCCTAATCCAATATGACCAGTGTCCTGTTAAAAAGGGGACATTTGGACACAGAGCCATGCATAGAGGGAGGATGATATGAAGAGTGAGAAGATGGCCATCTACAGGCCAAGAGAGATGCCTGGAGCAGATCCTCTCTCACAGCCACAGGAGGAGCTAACCCTGTTGACATCTTGGTTAAGACTCCTAGCCCCCAGAACCACAAGACAATACATTTCTGTTGTTTAAGTGCCCAGTTTGTTAGTAACAGCAGCCCTCATAGGCTAGGACAGCTAGTGTCTCTTGTGGCCGGTAGGTGGAGTGGGCTCAGCGGGTGGCTCTTGCTGAGAACTGAAGAACAGAAGGTTGACTGCATTGGTCTAAGACAGGGCCTGTGCACGGCTGTGGGAGGGGAGCTCAGCTGGGGCCGTCAGGTGGAGGCCCCCTCATGCCTCTCCACAGGACGTGGGCTGCTTACAGGATGGCAGCCGAGTGCCAAGAGCAAGACTACAGAAGGCAGGCAGTGGAAGTTGCCAGTGGAAGTGAAGGTGTTTGCACGTAACTGGCACAGTGTCCCTTCCGCCATATTGCATCAGTCAAAGCGATCCCACTATGCCCACCTAGGCTCGAGGGGGTGGAGAAAGAAACAGAGACGTGACCAGTGCAGAAGAGTGGGGGGTACTACTGAGCTCATCTTCAGAAGATATCCTCTGCCACCTGCTCAAGTCCCAGCCACAGTCCCTTTCTTTGACTGTTTGAGGCTCCCCCATTTATTCCTCCAATCTCCTCTGCAGTATAGTCAGAGTGACCTTTTACTTTTCTTTCTTTCTTTCTTTCTTTTTTTTTGGCCGCACTGCAAGTCTTGCAGGATCTTAGTTCCCTGACCAGGGATGGAACCCGGTCCCCTGTGGTCTTAACCACTGGACTCCAGGGAAGTCCCTGTTGTTCCTGCTTTAATAGGTAATATAATCTGAGGAAAGGGAGAGGGAGGCACAGAGGAAGGAGGCGGGGAAGGAGGGGACCAGGGTCCATGTGTGTCACCACACTGACCACTAAGATTGATGGATTGTTCAATCTCACAGGACGTTCTCTGAAAAGCTACATAGTCTACATTTCAGGATAATCTTTCCATGGCAGAAAGTGGGAAGAATTTATTCACTGAGTCCAGAGTCCCACCTCCGGGGATGTATGTGCCTTTGGTGCTGAGCAGGGCCAGCTCGCAGCATCGACAAGGAGCCCCTAGGGACAGAAGCTGGGAGGTGCTGTGAGGGCATGAAGGTGATCAGGGCCCTTGCAGGCCTGACTGTAGGAACAGGAGCAAGAAGCAGATGGGTCAGGAGGATGGGAGGCAGCACACAAGTGTCTGATGCATGAGTCTTCTTTCATCGTCATCGCGGCATGGGAGCATGGGAGATCTTAACAGGAATGAAACCCGGGCCCTCCGCAGTGAAAACGCCGAGTCCCAACCACTGGACCGCCAGGGAATCCCCTCATTGTCTTGGAATCTGTATTCGTTTCTGAAGCCTGTCTTAACAAATTATCACAAACTGGGGGACTTACACTCAGTAGGAAGCCAGCAGGGTTGGTTCCTTCTCAGGCGCTGAGAGGGAGAGTCTGTTCCACGTCCTTCTGCTTGCTGTTCCTCGGCCTGCAGCTGCAGAATTCCAGCCTCTGTTCTGTCTTCACATGGCATTTTCCTCTTTGCGTGCGTCTGTCTCTGCATCTCTTCTCATCTTGTAAGGTTGCCAGTCATATTGGATTAAGGGCTCACCCTATTCCAGAATGACCTCATCTTAGTTTGACTAATTACATCTGCAATGACCCTGTTTGCAAATAAGGTCACATTCTGAGGTTATGAGAAGGACATGAATTGAGGGGGTTGGGAGACACTATTCAACACAGTACAATATGTTTGTGTATTTCTTTTTTTTTTTGCGGTACACGGGCCTCTCACTACTGTGGCCTCTCCCATTGCGGAGCACAGGCTCCGGACGCGCGTGGTTCACGGGCCCAGCCGCTCCGCGGCATGTGGGATCTTCCCGGACCGAGGCACGAACCCGCGTCCCCTGCATCGGCAGGCGGACTCTCCACCACTGCGCCACCAGGGAAGCCCTGTTTATGTATTTTTTTAACTAAACAGTGTTATTTAGAAATTGAAATTTGTAAAATGTTACCAAAACACAAACCTCCCCAAAGGAAAGTCATGTTGGATGTGAGAGTGATATGGTTCCTTCGCCTGTCGCCCCACTGCTTGCCTGCACGGGTTTCATCCACCCGAATGGACACAAACTCTCCTTTCTCTTATCGTTCCTAGTATAAGCCCCATTGTCAAGGATCTATGAATGGCTTAGTCACCTACTAATATTTGCCACACTTTTGTTTCTAATTAATGTTTCAGACAAAAATTAGTCTACTTAATGGAGTTGGCAAAATAGTTTGGAAAAAAATCCTAGAAGCAGTAACCTAGACCAGTGGTTCTCAAAGTGTGGACTCTAGACCAGCAGTAGCAGCACCACCTGGGAACTTGTAAGAAATGCAGATTCAGAAGCACTGAATTGGAAAATCGGGTAGAGCAAGCCCTCCAGGTGGCTGTGATGTACGTGCAGGTTTGAGAACCTCTGGCCTAGATCAGCTACGTACTACATGATGGTAGGATCCCGCTTAAAGCTGGAGGAGAACTCTTCATATTACAGTTTGGACTTCTTCCCATCCAATATGAAAACCATTTGCGATATAATATATGTTTCTGCTGAAGCAGAAAGTTCTCAATAAAAAGGTTTCAAGTGTTTGGTTTCAGGACACTTTATACTGTTAAAAATTCCTGAGTCCCCAAGGAGATTTGTTTATGTAGGTTATACTTATCAATATTAGAATTTAAAATTGAGAAAAATTTAATACCTTTGTTTATTAACTCATTTTATTTATTTATTTACTTAAATTTTATTTATTTATTTGTTTTTGGCTGCGTTGGATCTTCGTTGCTGCATGCGGGCTTTCTCTAGTTGCGGTGAGCGGGGGCTACTCTTTGTTGCGGTGTGTGGGCTTCTCATTGCGGTGGCTTCTCTTGTTGTGGAGCATGGGCTCTAGGCGCGTGGGCTTCAGTAGTTGTGGCACGCGGGCTCAATAGTTGTGGCTCGCAGGGTCTAGAGTGCAGGCTCAGTAGTTGTAGTGCATGGGCTTAGTTGCTCTGCGGCATGTGGGATCTTCCTGGACCAGGGATCGAACCTGTGTCCCCTGCATTGACAGGCGGATTCCTAACCACTGCGCTACCAGGGAAGCCCCTATTAACTCATTTTAAAGCAACAATAATAACCCCCTGGCATGTTAATTTAAATAACACATTTTATGAAAAATAATATTTTCCAAAACAAGAAAATATTGAGAAGAGTGGCATTGTTTTAGAGTTTTGTAAATCTTTTTGCTATCTGGTTTAATAGAAGACAGCTGGATTCTCATATCTGCATTCAATCTACTGCAGTATGATGTTTTGGGCTGAATTATAAGAAAATCTGGCCTCACACAGATACATAGTTGCAAAGAGAGGACCTCACAGACCCCCTAAAAGGGTCTCCGGGATCCCAGGGGTCCTCTGACCGCACACTGAGAACTGCTGTGTTATAGAAGGGTACATCTTAATAAAACTGGGACAGTGGTGGGGAATGGAAAGATTTACCCTCAGAGCTTTGTGTTAATAACTGTTCACAATTCAGTCATTTTCATGATACTACAATTGGAGGTTGGAAAATTCTCTACTTGTCAATTCCTCCCCATTTCCAGCACAGCATAAAAATATACTTAAATATCTTAAATAGTAAAATGAAATAAAGGGCTAAATTTATCATTTAAAATACAGTTGTTTGGGAATTCCCTGGTGGTCCAGTGATTAGGACCTGGCTCTTCCACAGCCGTTGCAAGGGGCACAGGTTCAATCCCTGATTGGGGAACTAAGATCTTGCAAACCTTGCGGCACAGCCAAAAAAATAAAATAAAATACAGTCATTGGTATTTAATGGAGAAACTGTGTCTAATCATTTCTCTGACAATTAGAAGTATGAATAAATGTATATATATTTTTCAATCTGTAAGTTAAGTAAGACATATTCAGACATAAACTGTGATTCACAGTTTGAACATTTATTTTTAAAATATATGAATTGAGGGACTTTCCTGGTGGCGCGGTGGTTGAGAATCCGCCTGCCAGTGCAGGCGACACGGCTTTGAGCCCTGGTCCGGGAAGAGCCCACATGCCGCGGAGCAACTAAGCCCGTGCACCACAACTACTGAGCCTGTGCTCTAGAGCCCGCGAACCACAACTACTGAGCCCGCGTGCGTAGAGCCTGTGCTCTGCAACAAGAGAAGCCACTGCAACTAGAGAAAGCCTGCGCACAGCAACTAAGACCCAAAGCAGCCAAAAAAAAAAAAAAAAAAAAATTTATTTAAAAAATAAAATAAAATATATGAATTGAAAAATAAAAAATAAAATTGTAGACCTAAACAGGATAAAGATAAAAAAGACAACTTCTTTAGCAGCTAAGGAAACTACCTCAGCAAGGTTCAAATACTTGACCAATTTAATTTACAAATTAGTTGAAACTCAGCTTATTGATTTTTATTTATTTTTTATTTTAAGTTTTTTAACATATTTATTGGAGTATAATTGCTTTACAATGGTGTGTTAGTTTCTGCTTTATAACAAAGTGAATCAGTTATACATATACATATGTTCCTATATCTCTTCCCTCTTGCGTCTCCCTCCCTCCCACCCTCCCTATCCCACCCCTCTAGGTGGTCACAAAGCACCAAGCTGATCACCCTGTGCTATGCAGCTACTTCCCACTAGCTATCTATTTTACGTTTGGTAGCGTATATATGTCCATGCCACTCTCTCACTTTGTCACAGCTTACCCTTCCCCCTCCCCATATCCTCAAGTCCATTCTCTAGTAGGCCTGCATCTTTATTCCCATCTTGCCCCTAGGTTCTCCATGACCATTTTTTTTTCTTAGATTCCTTATATATGTGTTAGCATACGGTATTTGTTTTTCTCTTTCTGACTTACTTCACTCTGTATGACAGACTCTAGGTCCATCCACCTCACTACAAATAACTCAATTTTGTTTCTTTTTATGGCTGAGTAATATTCCATTGTATATATGTGCCACATCTTCTTTATCCATTCATCTGTTGATGGACACTTAGGTTGCTTCCATGTCCTGGCTATTGTAAACAGAGCTGCAATGAACATTTTGGTACATGTCTCTTTTGGAATTATGGTTTTCTCAGGGTATATGCCCAGTAGTGGGATTGCTGGGTCATATGGTAGTTCTATTTTTAGTTTTTTAAGGAACCTACATACTGTTTTCCAGAGTGACTGTATCAATTTACATTTCCACCAACAGTGCAAGAGGGTTCCCTTTTCTCTACACCCTCTCCAGCATTTATTGTTTGTAGATTTTTTGATGATGGCCATTTTGACCAGTGTGAGATGGTATCTCATTGTAGTTTTGATTTGCATTTCTCTAATGATTAATGATGTTGAGCATTCTTTCTCATGTGTTTGTTGGCAGTCTGTATATCTTCTTTGGAGAAATGTCTGTTTAGGTCTTCTGCCTAATTTTGGATTGGGTTGTTTGTTTTTTTGATATTGAACTGCATGTGCTGTTTGTAAATTTTGAAGATTAATCCTTTGTCAGTTGCTTCATTTGCAAATATTTTCTCCCATTCTGAGGGTTGTCTTTTCATCTTGTTTATGGTTTCCTTTGCTGTGCAAAGCTTTTAAGTTTCATTAGGCCCCATTTGTTTATTTTTGGTTTTATTTCCATTTCTCTAGGAGGTGGGTCAAAAAGGATCTTGCTGTGATTTATGTCATAGAGTGTTCTTCCTATGTTTTCCTCTAAGAGTTTGATAGCCTCTGGCCTTACATTTAGGTCTTTAATCCATTTTGAGTTTATTTTTGTGTATGGTGTTAGGGAGTTTTCTAATGTCATACTTTTACATGTACCTGTCCAGTTTTCCCAGCACCACTTATTGAAGAGGCTGTCTTTTCTCCACTGTATATTCTTGCCTCCTGTATCAAAAATAAGGTGACCATATGTGCGTGGGTTTATCTCTGGGCTTTCTATCCTGTTCCATTGATCTATATTTCTGTTTTTGTTCCAGTACCGTACTGTCTTTATTACTGTAGCTTTGTAGTATAGTCTGAAGTCTGGGAGCCTGATTCCTCCAGCTCCGTTTTTGTTTCTCAAGATTGCTTTGGCTTCTCTGATTGCTGTGGCTAAAACTTCCAAAACTATGTTGAATAATAGTAGAGAGAGTGGGCAACCTTGTCTTGTACCTGATCTTAGTGGAAATGGTTTCAGTTTTTCACCATTGAGAATGATGTTGGCTGTGGATTTGTCATATATTGCCTTTATTATGTTGGGGTAAGTTCCCTCTATGCCTACTCTCTGGAGGGTTTTTATCATAAATCGGTGTTGAATTTTGTCAAAAGCTTTTTCTGCATCTATTGAGATGATCATATGGTTTTTCTCCTTCAATTTGTTAATATGGTGTATCACATTGATTGATTTGAGTATATTGAAGACTCCTTGCATTCCTGGGATAAACCCCACTTGATCATGGTGTATGATCCTTTTAATGTGCTGTTGGATTCTGTTTGCTAGTATTTTGTTGAGGATTTTTGCATCTATGTTCATCAGTGATATTGGCCTGTAGTTTTCTTCCTTTGTGACATCTTTGTCTGGTTTTGGTATCAGGGTGATGGTGGCCTCATAGAATGAGTTTGGGAGTGTTCCTCCCTCTGCTATATTTTGGAAGAGTTTGAGAAGGATAGGTGTTAGCTCTTCTCTAAGTGTTTGATAGAATTCGCCTGTGAAGCCATCTGGTCCTGGGCTTTTGTTTGTTGGAAGATTTTTAATCGCAGTCTCAACATCAGTGCTTGTGATTGGTCTGTTCATAGTTTCTATTTCTTCCTGATTCAGTCTTGGCAGGTTGTGCATTTCTAAGAATTTGTCCATTTCTTCCAGGTTGTCTATTTTATTGGCATAGAGTTGCTTGTAGTAATCTCTCATGATCCTTTGGTATTTCTGCAGTGTCGGTTGTTACTTCTCCTTTTTCATTTCTAATTCTATTAATTTGAGTCTTCTCCCTTTTTTTCTTGATGAGTCTGGCTAATGGTTTATCAATTTTGTTTATCTTCTCAAAGAACCAGAAACTCAGCATATTTAAAAACAATTTGCTTAATATAAATTATTTCATTGCCTAAATCCTGAAGTAGACAGCGCCAATGGAGAAAATCTTAAGTGAGAGAGTTTTTTGAGGTTAATTTTGAACTCGGTAACAACAATAGCTTATATTTAGTGGTGCCAGGCATCTTATGTACGGCACATTATTCCATTTTCACCAGAACCCAACTACTATATGTCTTGGTCAGTTCAGGCTGCTCTAACAAAGTACCATAGACTAGTTAGCTTAGCAGGTTCTAGAAGCTGGAAGTCCAAGATCAGGGTGCCAGCGTGGTCGAGTCCTTACAAGGGCCTCTCCCAAGCTGTGAGTGGTAGTTGTACCCTCGCAGGGCAGAAGGAGTGAAAGAGCTCTCTGGGGGTCCCATTTCTAAGGGCATGAACCCTATTCATGAGGGCTCCACCTTCACGTCTTAATTACTTCCCAAGGCCCCACCTCCTAACACCATCACATGGGGGTAAGGATTTCAACATATGAATTTGGGGGGGACACAAACATTCACTCCATAAGAATATAGATATATTTACCTCATTTTACAGATCAGAGAAGTAAATAAGTTTAAGCAACTTCCCCACAGTCACACTGTGTGAAAGAGAGGAAGCCTTGTCACTCTGATTTCCAAATCCATTCTGTGGACAACACTGCCTCTCAACAAAGTGTTTGTTTAGTTTCCTATTTGAAAAATCATATAACTCACTTAATTTTCCTGGATCTCAGTTTTTGCTTCTGTAAAGTGAGAAGGTGGACCCATCTCTAAAAGAAGTAATGATTTATGAAATTCTCAAATAAGCTTGTCACTTCATTTTTGTAGATTGAATCTGTCAATTTATAGATAAGATAATGTTGCATGCCATTTCTGCAGCAGAACAAAGAGTTACATCTGTTTATACTTCAATTATTGTTGCTTTAAGTCAGAATTGCAAAGGCTATATCAAACCTCCCAGGGTTTTAAACACAAAACCTGGAAATATCACATAAAAGTCTGGATTTCCAGCTTGATGGGAAAATTGAAAGACCAGGCACTGCTTGTTCCACATTCTAAAATGGAAATAACTACCCAGAGGTGAGCAGCAGAGACCCTCATGAGTCCATGGTAGTTCCTGCCCATTCCTGCGATTCCCCCAACACAGAGGCCGAATTTGGCCTACTTCACTCATTAACTCAAACTGCCGGTCCTTATTATAGTCATGTGAGTTTTCAATCCCTGGTGTAAGAAAATATACAGTTTTTAGGAATGGTAACAATGTGCTACTGTAGGCTGTGCTTGGATTTATATATGAAATTGCAAGAAGTCAGTGTATTCATGGATCCGACTGACATGAAATTAGAAAGACCTCCTACTTCAATAATGCCCGCATATGATTGTCAGGAACACCACGTGAAGGTCTGTGTTTGTTTCTGCTAGAGCGTCAGTTCTCAACCTTTGAGAATCTCTGGATATTCGCCTAGGAATATGCATTTTAACAAATTCCCTAGGTGACACTTATGTATACTCAATTTTTAGTAACATTGTCCTAGGAAAGCAAGTAATTAGCTTTGACTATGAAAGTAAAGGCAGAAAGGTAATTCATTAATTGGCAAAACTGTGTTCCTTGCAGCGGTCCTCTGGCAGGACATATTAAATTGGAAGAAAAGTCAGAGGAGAAAAGAGATCACTCCTAGCTGGAAAGATCAGGGAAGGCTCTTGATGAATACATAGGATGCAGACGTGCCGAGTGGAAGGAAGGGTGTTTCAGGGAACAGAAACTGCGTGAGTAGAGGCTCAGAGGCAGGAAACTTGGCAGCACGTCCAGGGAAGGGCAAGCAGTTTGTTTTGGTCACCATAAAGCATTCCTTAAAGGGAGTCATGGGTATAAGCTTGATCAAGGCACACAGCAGCTGGAAGGTTTCTGAAATGAGGGCTAATATGATCAGAACCGTATTTGGGAGAATTTGCCTGGCATGAGTCGAGTGGAGAAAATAAGAGATGCTTTAATGATTTAAACTAAAGGGATACTACTGGGACAAGAAAGTAGGAGAAAAATCTGGAGGCACTGTGGGAGTAAGTCATAGGCTGGACTTGCAGCAGTTTGGTTGCAAGGGGCAGAGTGAGTCAGACATGGCCCCAAGGCCCGGACAGGCAGTTCTCAACCTTGGCTGCATGTTTGAATCACCTGGGGAACTTTTTAAAATGCTGATGGCTGGATCTCACTGCTAGAGATTCCGATATAACTGATCTTGGATGAGGCTCATGCATTTTTTTCTTTTGAAGTAACCGTTTTGTTTTTTTTTTAATTGGGGTATAGTTGCTTTACAATTTTGTGTTAGTTTCTGCTGTACAATGAAGTGAATCAGCTACACGTATACCTATATCCCCTCCCTTTTGGACCTACCCCCCACCCATCCTGCCCCCTAGGTCATCACAGAGCACCGAGCTGAGCTCCCTGTGCTCTACAGCAGCTTCCCACTAGCTATCTATTTTACACATACATTTTTTAAAAATAAATTTATTTTATTTTATTTATTTTGGCTGCGTTGGGTCTTTGTTGCTGCACACAGGCTTACTCTAGTTGCAGCGAGCAGGGCTGCTCTTCGTTGCGGTGCGTGGGCTTCTCACTGCAGTGGCTTCTCTTGTTGTGGAGCACGGGCTCTAGGTGCACAGGCTTCAGTGGTTGTGGCGCACGGGCTCAGTAGTTGTGGCTCATGGGCTTACTTGCTCCGCGGCTTGTGGGATCTTCCCGGACCAGGGCTCGAACCTGTGTCCCCTGCACTGGTAGGAGGATTCTTAACCACTGCGCCACCAGGGAAGCCCTACACATACATTTTTAAAATAAGGTTTCCCCCCATGCCATCCAACATGCATCTGAGTTGAGACGCCCCTGGAGAGAGCCTAGCTGAAATGGAAGTGTCAGAAGTCCAGTCACGGACAGAAATTGGGAACACAGGACACGTTGGTTGGGGAGGAAAGAGACAGTTCTTCTGGGCTCAGTGAGTCCAAGGAGTTGGTGGCATTTCCAGGTAGAAGAGCCCAGTAAATGTTGGAATTGCAGACTGGGAGGTGCTGAGAAGGTTAAATCAGAAAGGTAGACCTAAGAATTCAGTGCTTACAGGTGCTAAGTGAAAACGGCGGTTCTGAATATTGTTTGAAAGTAGGTCGGGCATTTGGCAAACAGTAAGTTACAAAATTGTCATGGGAGACAGACAGAGACAAAGATGGGCCCGTGCTAGAACTGGAGGGGTATCGGTACGTAGGGACTCGAGAAAGCAGACTGTTCTAATGTTTAGCACTTGAACTCCCTCCCTCTCTCCCTCCCTGCCTGCCTCCCTTTTTTTATTCTTCTCTCTCATTTTGAGGATTTTCATGTTAGGAAAAGTAGAAAGTGCTGAGTTACACACTTATATAATTAAATTCCCAACTTGGACCACTGTGGCCTCTATCCTGGGTTGGCTTTCCGAAAACATTACGCCATCCCTTGAAAAAAAAATACTCTTTGCAATAGGTGTGGAATTGACTGTGGAGATTGCCAGGTACATTGGCCAGAGAATGCTAGGACTCAGCTGAAAATAATTAACCTCTCAGACAGACAGCAAGAAGAAATCTAGCAAGTTCTGGGGCTTGGTCATGGAGACCAGAATTCACTTCTATTTGGGAAAACGCTGGCCTGTCCATCGTGTGTTAGCTGTACAGTTAGGTCACTGATCCGGGTTGGAAGGAGCCTCCCCCTCCCCTTCCGCTGACTCTCCTGTGGTTGTGTTGAAGGTGTGGCCAGACTTGGCCTCAGAACCAGGCTGTCGTTACTTTTGCACAGTGACTTCTTCATGGGCAAACACCTTTATTAGTTTTCTGTTGGGGGAGTTCCTGAGGGGAGCAGATTCTGAAGTGAGTATAGGGTCATCAGCCATGGAGAAGGAGGTGTCTACTGGCCACCTCTTCACTCTCCGAGGAGGCGAAAGAACACCGTTTGGCACCTTGGGGTCGTAAGAGCCACCTCTGCCTACATAATAATTGTGAGTGAAGCCAGTCATGGCTAAACACACACACACACACACACACACACACACACACAGATAAGTAAGTTTTGCCAAGGGGTGACCTGGGTGCAGCCACAAAAAGCACCACGAAGGATGACAGGATCTCATCCATCTGTCATCCAAAGGCACATTTGTGCCCAGTTCTCTGGGACCCAGATAACAAGGTTGAGATTTCCGTGGGGGCTCATATTGACATAGACTTTCAATTCATCTGGATTTAATTGTTATAAGATTTTAAAACCCTATGATCGGGACTTCCCTGGTGGTGCAGTGGTTAAGAATCCGCCTACTAATGCAGGGGACACAGGTTCGAGCCCTGGTCCGGGAAGATCCCACATGCCGCGGAGCAACTAAGCCCGTGAGCCACAACTACCGAGCCTGTACTCTAGAGCCTGCAAGCCACAACTACTGAAGCCCACGTGCCACAACTACTGAAGCCCATGCTCCTAGAGCCCGTGCTCCGCAACAAGAGAAGCCGCTGCAGTAAGAAGCCCGCGCACTACAACGAAGAGAAGCCCCTGCTCGCCGCAACTAGAGAAAGCCAGCGCGCAGCAACAAAGACCCATCGCAGCCAAAAAACCCCTATGATCTTGTTTTAGCAACCCCACGCTCACCTCAGCCCTGAGAAGTGTGTAGGGCAGGGCCTGGTGGAACCTCACCTTACTAAAGAGAAAACCCAAGTGTGGAAAGTGGTGAGTGATTAGCCCAAGGTCACACAACTAGTTACAGCCAAATCGAAACTGGAGAACAGATTTCCGGAATATAAGCTCTGAACCCTTTTCATAATGAACAGTGTGAGTCGTCATAGACGTGCTTGTTTACCATCATCATCTATTCATTAACCTGTGAGCGCATTTTGAGCAGATTCTCTTTCCTACCCAGTCTGAGCCTATTCTTTTTTTAAAGGCTTCTACTTTTTTTAAATTTAATTTTTATTTTTGGCTGAGCCGTGGCATGTGGGATCTTAGTTCCCCGACCGGGGATCAAACCTGGTGCCCCCTGCAGTGGAAATGCGGAGTCTTAACCACCAGGGAAGTCCCAAGCTTATTTTGAATGAAATAGAGAACCAGTTCAATAGAGCCCTGGCTTACTGAATTCGTAAGTTAATTGTCTAACCTACGTTTTAAAATATTTGCTACTGGGACTTCCCTGGCGGCCCAGTGGTTGGGACTCTGGGCTTCCATTTGCAGGGGGGCATGTTCGGATTCCTGGTCGAGGAACAGCGATCCCACATGGCATGGCTCGGCCAAAAAAGAAAAAAAAATTTGCTACTGTCCTCACTTAGTAAATGTCCTTCATTGTGACGGGAAAACTAAAAAAGTCCTCAGGCCCTTTTTTCACCAAAACGGTCACAGCTGTAGTAAAACAGAGCCTTTACCTTACTGCCCGCTGCATGCAGGCCTTCTGCTTTGCAGTGGGGACAGGACAGAGGGAAAGGGCAAGGGCAAGGGCGGGGCGGCAGGTGGTGGTGGTCCCTGTGTCGTGAACTCTCCGTGCTAGTGCCAGTGAAAATCAAGTCAATGAGTAAACACAGTAAATACAGATTGGGATAAATGCTTTTTAAAAAGTGCCCCGACGAAAAAGAGGGGACTTATTATCCCCAGGGTGGATTGGGTGTAATTTCTTCAGAAAAGAAGGTAATGAAGAGGTAATTAAGGTGCAGATTTGGAGGTTGGAAAGGAGACAGCCAAGTGTTTAGACAGGTCATTTATATCAGTCGGCATGGGCTGCCCTACAGCAGACTGGCTCGCCTAAACAACATTTATTTTCTCAGGGCTGTGGAGTCTGGGAAGTCCAAGATCAAGGTGCCAGCCGATCCAGTTTCTGGTTTTCTGGGTCCTGGCTTTCAGAAGGCTGCCTCCTTGCTGTGTCCTCAGATGGCAGGAAGAGAGCAAGCTCTCAGGTGTCTCTTCTTATAAGGACACTAATCCTATCGGATCAGGGGTCTACCCTATGACCTCATTTCACCTTAGTTACTTCCCAAAGGCCCTATTTCCAGATGCAGTTACACTGGAGGCTAGGGCTTCAGCGTATGAATTTGGATAGAAGTAATTCAGTCCATAGCACCATTTAAGCTTTCTGTGCCTCAGGGCTTCCACAAAATATAATTCCTATGAGGCCTAAATCAAAAGAAGTACAGTAGAAGAGAAGGTCACAGTTGACCCAGTGTCATTTGTTTATGCTGATCGATTTCCTCTGAGTTTATACAAACTGATATGGATGTCAAGCAGTATTTTGTTTGTTTTTTTGAGAGGTTTGCTTTAGTCCAACTAAGCAATTTAATATTGAAATAAGGAAGAGATTGTTGCTTGCACATGCAGGTTTTTTCTACTGAGGCAAAAAATGGTGATATTATTTATTCATTATATGTACCCTTACCTTTTCCAAAAGGGACTGGAGGCTGCTACAAAATGAAATGGAGAATTTTTTGGTTCAAATTCAAAATTCTTTGACTGCAAAAAAGGCCAAGTCAGGTTGGAATTTGTCTTGTTGTTTGTCATTGCTATACTTGTCCTCATTTTTTTTTTTTTCTTTTTTTCAGTATGCGGGCCTCTCACTGTTGTGGCCTCTCCCGTTGCGGAGCACAGGCTCCAGACGCGCAAGCTCAGCGGCCATGGCTCACGGGACCAGCCGCTCCGCAGCATGTGGGATCCTCCCGGACCGGGGCACGAACCCGTGTCCCCTGCATCGGCAGGCGGACTCCCAACCACTGCGCCACCAGGGAAGCCCACATTTGCCCTCATTTTTTCTTTTACCTTCTTGAGACTCAACTTCATCTTTCACTATAGGCAATGCGAGAAACGTGCCAGGACACATGGCTGTGCTTTGCGTTCGCTCACATAGGTGTGAGTTCTTCAAGCGCAGTTGTTGGCCGGCGGTGTACGTTTACTTTCTAGTAGATCCCCCAGGTAGGCATGATGCAATTCCTATACATTAAATAAAAGGAAGCATGAAGAAGATCATTTAGGGTATGCAGCAGATCTGCTATTGTCTTACCTTCCGCAGTTCTAATAATCTTCTAAGTCAGTTTTCATGACACTGTTGGAAAGTCCTGTCTAGAGGCAGCCCTTAAAATGGTTTTCTCCCATCTTACAAAATTTACATAGAGCCAGCTGGCCAAAAGTTTCTGAAAACACAGCTAACTACTCTAACCAGACCCTTCCTTCTTTCCTTTTGAAGGCTGTCCCCCTTTCTGGTCCCACCACTTGTCTTACTAGTACCCAAGCAACCTCCTATCCATCCTTCTGATTCAAGGGTAATCACCCAAGGGTCTCAGTAAGTACTGCCACCTCCTGCAAACTACCCGACATCTTCTGTTACGGGCTGCGTTGGGTCACCCCAACACTCACGTTCAAGTCTAACCTCCAGGGCCTCAGAATGTGACTGGTTTTGGAGATAGGCCTTTAAGGAGGTAATGAAGTTAGAATGAGGTCATTAAGGTGGGTCCTAATCCAATCTGAGTGGTGTCCTTATTAGAAGAGCTTCAGACAGAGACACAGAGGAACGAGAGGACACATCAAGAAAGCGGTCCACCACAAGCCAGTGAGAGAGACCATTGATGAAACAAACCCTGCGGATGCCTTGATCAGACTTCCAGCCTCCAGAATTGTGAGAAAATAAATGTCTGCTGTTTAAGCCCCTCAACCTGTGGTCAGTGCTTCGTTATGGCAGCCCTAGCAAGCTGACATAACTTCTCAGATGCTCTGGATCATACTCTCATCCTTCTTAAAAGGAAGTGGGGCCAACAGGCTTTAAGAGCTCCAGCAGGGGAAAATATTATATGCCATCCTTGTCTGCTCAAAGCTGGTATCACAGATGTGGCATCAGTAGGACATGTACTTCGAGTTTCTTTTCCAGCCCTTGGGGGTAGGCTCTGCTCAGCCATCTGTCCTCTCGCCCAGTCCCCTTGAGACCATTGGAAAACATTTTTGAAATCTGGAGATGGTAACATCTATAAAGGTAGTATAAGTTTTTAGTCTCTGTCATGGAACTAAAACTCAGTAGGTACATTCTCAACTTGATTTTTTAAAATATTTACTTATTTATTATTTTATATATTTATTTTGGCTGCACCAGGTCTTTGTTGTGGCACGTGGGGTCTTTAGTTGAGGCATGCAGGCTTCTTAGTTGTGTTATGCATGCAGGATCTAGTTCCCTGACCAGGGATCAAACCTGGGCCGCCTGCACTGGGAGCTCAGAGTCTTACCTACTGGACCACCAGGGAAGTCCCTCAGCTTGATTTTTAATTTTTCCCCTGGTTCTTAATTATTTTATCTTCTTTTGTTTATATAAGTACTTTATGATCACTAGAAAATTTTTGGAAATCCAGAACCACTACTATTTTGCCATATTTTCTTCTAGCCTTTTAAATATATTTATAGAATACTTTAATCGATTAAAAATCTGAGACAGTATTTTAACTCCTAAATATGTTTGTGTGTGTGTGTGTGTATGATTCTGGGGTTCTTTTTGTTTGTTTGTTTTGTTTTTTTGCAGCACCTCACAGCTTGCAGGATCTTAGCTCCCCAACCAGGGATTGAACCCAGGCCTATGGCAGTGAAAGCACCAAGTCCTAACCACTGGACCGCCAGGGAATTCCCCTAAATATGTTTTTGTATATAATTTTTTTTGGCTTTTTCTTCATCTGATATGGTATTGAGCCATCTTATTAAAACTTTCATAAACATTCTATGAAAGTACAATTTTATTTAAACTTTTCCCCATTGTCGTATCTGAACTCTACCTAAATGTAACTCTGCTGAGTTGGTCTACTTCACACTCCCAACAGTCATCAAACACATAATCCGTCTGAACACAAACTCGGCGCCTTTTCTAGTGTGCTGCTGTCATTACTGGGTTTGTTGTTGGTTTTGATGCTGCTGCTGTCCTGGTTGGAGAGTGTGGGTGGTGGCTGTTGTGTGTCTGTCTCCCTTTATCTGTCCTTAGTGCTGTCCAGCTTACTCCTCTCTCTCTTCCTATCACATTTGTTGCCCCAGTCTTGGCTGACTCTCCCTCTTCTCTGCCCTAGAAAGGGAATATTTCTTGCTGAGGTGAGAAGTCTGATTCCAATAGGGAGACACAAAGACCATGGCAGGAAAAGGCCCAAGAGAGGACAAGGTTGGGGTACAGCCAGGGAAAGGCAGAAAAGAAAGGACATCTGGGTACTTTTAGGACGAGTAATATAGGCGAAGGTTAGTGCCATCCTATGCTATAGTAAATGAGAGCATTCACCTCATGCCTGAGTCTTAGAGGGTTCAAGGCAGCTTCAAGAAGAAAAGAAAGATGAGGTAGCAAATAGGAAACTAAAATATAATAACGAGGGATTCCCTGGTGGTCCCGTGGCTAGGGCTCTGCGTTTTCACTGCCAAGGGTGCGGTTCAATCCCTGGTTGGGGAACTAAGATCCCGCCAGCTGCATGGCATGGCCAAAAATAAAAGAAAATATAATAACAAGACATAATTTAGGTAAAGCACTTAGAACAATGTCTAGCACATGGTCATTGCTCAGTAATGTCAAGACATTGTTGTCATTATCATTCTCGTTATTCTGTAGCCTTTGGGGGAATCCCTTCTTGCACAATCTTTCACAATTGACTACTATTCCTAGGTTCTACTAGCCAAGACTTTCAGTGAAATTCATTGGAACCAAGGCAGTGACTTTGTAAGTGGAAAGTACAGCACAAAAAACATTATTTCCATTTTTAATTAAAAACTTAACTTGATACAACCTGAGCTTTCCCTGTGCCAGGGGACCAATAAGCGGAATAACAGGATGCAGCCAGTTGCCACATATAATTCCACTAGCTTTTCATTTCTGAGCTCATTATATTTACTTAGAACAAAAATCTA
Source organism: Monodon monoceros (assembly GCF_005190385.1). NCBI lineage: Eukaryota > Metazoa > Chordata > Mammalia > Artiodactyla > Monodontidae > Monodon > Monodon monoceros. The sequence goes on along the minus strand of NW_021703776.1, from coordinate 100,263,067 downwards.
AGATCATCTCTTCTTCCTAAGTCTAACTTCTCTCTGTGGTGAAGACTTTCACAATTTTATATAACCTAGAGCAGGTATTCCAAATACTCATTCCTCCAGTGGCCAGGTGGCTAAAATGAATGATTGCACGGAGCCCAGCGTATACCATGTACACCCCATCTAAAGGGGACAGCAGCTAGTCAGCTAGAGCAGCATGTAACCAGGCAAGAAATGAGCCATATTTGTCTAATTTTCAAGAGAAGCTACAATTCTGTATATTTATCTGAAGTCTCCCATTTTTTTAAATCTTGGAAACTAATTTTAAGATTTCTAAACATTGTGAGAGGCAAACAAAACACCTCTGCAGACCACTGGTTTGCAACCTTAAACTCAAGGCGTTTGCTTCACACTCACAGAATCTGTCACCTCTTTTGGTCCAAGCTGAATTTCCAACCACACAGCCTAGGCTGAGCTACCCTGAGGATGTCTTTACACTGTGGTAAAGCCCCCCACCCTCCTCCCCAAAAGAAGTAAAGAGGTTGCCTACTCTTTCCTTCTAATACAAGAAATGTACTACCAACTGAGAAATAAAACTGTGCCCAGACATTTGGGTAGGGAATTATAAAATCCTCCTTACAGGAGGGAATTATGCATGTACTGTTTACGCAAAACAGTAACTCCATGTATAAAGGTAATTAATATCCCCACTCTATTCCAAAAGAATTTGCTAATAAGGGATATAACAGAAGAAATAATTAAGGCAGCATGTTTCTAATTTTCATATTTGAGGAGAGAAATGGAAGGAATTAGCTTTCTTATGAAATTAGAAGTTAAGAAAAAAGATGTGACACATCATATCAAAACACTCATTTTAAGAAATGCTGTTTTTAACCCTTTGTTAAAGGACTGAAAATATACCCCAAAGCAGCAAGATGATTGTTTTAGTATTGCACTTGTTTAAACTTAAAAATCTCTAGTTTTACTCATGAATGTGATATATCTAGTTCTAGTGGCTAAGTTCCAGCATGCAAGTTTTGTATAAGGGTATACAATTCATTCTCACGTTTTCAGTGTTGATTTTCAATAGACAATCTTGTGGTTCGTTTGTGGAAGAAAAACACATGCTTTTATTGTCTTACTAGAGAGTATTAACATTAAAAAATATGACCCCACCAAAAAAAACCCCACTTTTCAGTCGCAATTAATTAAAAAAACTTTCGAAGTAAGAAGAGATACTACTTTTTAAAAAGTATCCCCAATGTGGGCTAAGAGCTTCTAACTCTGTTGGGTTGCCAATTGGTCAAAACAGAGAAAAACTACCCCTTTTGGGAAATTAACTGGCAATCAGGTATGAGCTATAATGAAACCTAAAAGAGATCTTTTTATCGTTTTCTTAGATTTCAATTTTTTTTTTTTTTTTTTTGCCCCACTGCGCATCTTGCAGGATCTTTGTTTCCCGGACAGGGGATGGAACCCGGGGCCCTACAGTGAAAGCGCTGAGTCCTAATCACTGGACTGCCAGGGAATTCCCAGATTTTAATTTTTATAAAAAAGGTTGGGGAAAAAAAAGGTTGGACATCTCTTTCCCAACCTTTTATTGATAATCCTATATTATAGAATAATAAATACTGTAGTTCTTCAAGCTAATTAATGATTAAGCTCCTATGTTGAACTTAAAGGACATTTTACTTTTTTTTTTTTTTTTTACTTTCTCCATAGTTTTCTTTCTTGATGACGTTTCTGGTAAATGTAAAAAATGTACATCTGTAATTCTGTACATAAATGACATAGTATATTGTTTTCTTCCCAGTGTGGTAGCTAACATGTATTTAATTAAAGGCTGAACTTTAAAAGGAAAAAAAATTCTTTTACTGATGAAATATGCATTTGGTAAAGTCATAAAAATGTTTGAGCACAATGCTTCGCGTATAAAAACATGCAAATGTTCAAGCACAGTGCTTGAATATATTCAAGAAATATTTGCTTAAAGAAATGTTATGTGAATGAAAAGGAATTGTTTTTTCTTTGTTCCATTTCACAGTAGTATTGCAAAGAAACACTTCAAATAGTTGCTATGTCAAAAATTTAAATTTATTGTTCAAATTTTAACGTTTTTAATCTACATTTTACCCTTAGCTTATATACAATTTGGTAAAAGAGTAGAGGAGTTGGTCATTGTTACGTAAAACAATGCATCATCTTGTTCTGGGGGGAAATTAACATAATTTGAATGGCCAAGTAGTAAAAATTAAACAAAGCATTGCATTTACTGTCCATTCAATGCAAAAATCCTAAACAAACTTGCATCGAGGAATATAATGAAGGGAATCAATACATTAACATAAGTATTGCTTAAACAGATTGTGCATCAAGATCCATTTTGAAGACCTGAAAAAGACGGATACGGCTCTACTGTGGATCCATATTGAAGAGAAGTGGACTTATGGTCTGAGCAGGAGAAATACACGGGCATAAATCCTACATGATGATGCTGGAGCAAATTTATAACCCCCGGACCTGGATGAATGCTGACTTCTAATTGAGGCTTTTATTTCATTTCATTCGCCTGGAAACAATCCGACAACTACGTGCCCAGCTTAAGCCAGGAGCAGCGTCCAAACGACAAACAGGACAGGGACGGGGGAACAGCGCGCCCCCCGCCACCCGTCCCGCCGCCGGGACACAAAGCGCCCTCCTCGGCCCGCCCGCCTCCCGGCGAGGGAGGCCGGGTCCCGTCCCGGTGGAAACAGGTGACGGGGACCAAGGGCCGCGGCGCGACAGGGCTGCCGCCCTAGCTCTACTCGGCGGGCCCCGTCGGCGCCGGACGGGTGACCGCCCACGCTTCGCCGCGGCCCAGCTGCCAGCCGTACGCCGTGGGGCCCACACTGCCGTGGGTCGGCGAGCGCGGGATCCCTCCGCCGCCCTCGGGTCCTTCCGCGCCAAGTAGTGCGCGGCCGTCCCGCTTCCGCAAACGCGGGCCTGCGGGGACGCGCCCACTGCCCCTCGATCCAGCGGCATGAGGAGGGCCGGGGCTGTGGGAGTTCTCAACTTTGAAGGGCCGCTCGGGAGACAACACATTTTCAACTGCGCAGCCGCGGTGGGCCCGGCCGTCAGGGAGCGGCGAGCGGCCGTGGGGCCGAGGAGGCAGGTGTCCCAGCCGCCCGCCCCGCCCCCATCGCCGGCAGGAAGAGGAAGCAGCCGGACCTCGCGGGGCGGGGGTGCCCTGGCTCCGGGAGGCGCGTGACCTAGTTCGTCCCAAAGTGGATTTGACAGGTTGTCAGCCCCGCACCCCGCCCCCACCGCCTCCCGGGTCCCTCTCCCCCGGCGCTGGGCCGGACGGGCGCCCGCGCTCCCCGGCTCAGCCTCCCATTGGCCCTTACGCCGCCTGGCGCTCCGCCTTCGCCCCTGGCTCGGGTTCCCATTGGCCTAGAGTCGCCCAGAGCCCTGCCCCCTGCTCCCCTCCCATTGGCCCTCGAGCTGCCTGGTGGCCCACCCCCGCACCGACTCATCCTCCCATTGGCCTCACGCCCGCCGCCCCGCCCCGGGCCTCCCCGGTTCGTTCTCCCATTGGCCTCACGCCCGCCGCCCCGCCCCTCCACGGCCCCTCTCGGGAAACCGAGCCTTGGCAGGCCCCTCGGCTCGCGGTGGCTGCGGTCGTCCTCAGTCGGCGGTCTCCGTCCGCCTTCACAAGTCCCGCTCTTGTCCCTCGCCTCTTCTCCTCTCCCAGTATTTACTGTCTCCCCTACGTCTCTCTCCCCGCCCTGCTTCCGTCGCTCAGGGAGCCTGAGTCCCGAGCCCGGGGGCACCCCGCGCCCCCTGCCCCGCCTACCCTGGGGCTCCGCGTCCAGCGCTGCCCGCGCTCTCCCTCCTGCTCCTTTCCTCCGCCCCTTTCCTCCTCCTTGCGTCACTTCGCATTTTCCTTTCTTCCCTGAAATCGCTGCCTTCTGCAGGTTTCCTCCCGGTGTCCAATCCGTAAGGTTTTCTTCGCGTCCCCTTTCTCCTCCCCCCTTCTCCATCCCCTCTTTCCCCCCCGCGCCGTCCCACTGAACTCAGCGTAACAGGGAGAGTCAGGGATAAACAAGATAAATATCAACGTTAATATGGTTATTGCTTTGCGTTTTTGAAACGGAAAATGAACTGGAACGCCCAGATAAACCCAGCCCTGGGATCAAGATTGAGTTCTTAAAGGACCTTGTGAGACGAATGACAAACTTGACTAGCGCAGCAACATAATGAGTTTTTTCCTGGGGAAGCTACTCTTATATCGGTTGTTTATACAGTATTGTTACTATAACCGTTTGGGGTGTGTGTGTTTAATTTGTGCCACTTTTGTAAATGACTGCTTTTGACCGTAAGGATGAACTGTCTGATAAAGCTGAGGGTTGGAGCAAATCCCCACACAAGTCTTTTGGCTACAAACAGGAGAAATCCTTGATTATTCAAATGGGAAACTCCAATAGCTTTCCCAAGGTTATTAAAGAGGGCGATCACAAACTTAGACCCAGGTCAGACTCCAGAGGCCCATCAGGAGATTCATCATGCCTCAGTGTCCGCGGGAGAATGGCAGACCGGTGCTTCCAGCCACATTCCCACCTGTCACAGGGGGTCTTTACAAAGCTCCTGCAGTGACCTCTGAGGTTCTGCCTTAGAGGATCCTGGCTTTCCAGCCTCTGGTCACTGCACAATGACCACCAAGTGCTTCTTGCCACAGGGCCTTTGCACTTGCTGCTGTTTCCTGACCTGTCTGGATCAGCTGTTCTTCAGACTTTTCACGTGGCTTAGCCCATGTCCCCCCAGGAGGCATTTCTGACCCTGAATCTAAAGTAGGACCCCTCCAGCCTAAGCAATTACTCACTGTCATTTCACCCTGTTATTTCCTTCAGAGCATGAGCACAGTCTGAAATCATCTTGTTTACTTGTTCTGTTCTGTTCCCCTTCACCTCCCCGCCACCATTAAGAGTGAGCTCCTGGACACAGGTGCCTTTTCTGTGTCTTTTCAGAGCTGTATCTCCAAGGCACAAAGCAGGCACTCAGTACATCCTTGATGAATAAATATGAATGGTACATTAGCTGTGATCAAGTGAACCTACCAAACTGTCCTTCACGCCTGGTTCCGCCAGGATTGTATAGATGCACCTACAGGTAAGTGAGTTGGAAAAATAGCTATTCTCTTGGTAACTATTCTGTGTTTCTTTGTGCGCTTTGTATCTGGCTGTTCTTTGAGAAGGAGAGTGAGAAACAAGGCCTGTTGCCCCAAGGCTACCCATTTGCCCACCTCTTCTCCAGCTGTCACAGCATGTTGACACTGCATTGCCCTCTCCCTGACCCCAGGTGGGCACATACTTGGCTGGCAGCGCCTTCTCCTTAAGGAGTCTCCGTTCCATGTTGCCGTCACACTCAGCTGGGGCCCTGTCATGGGTTCTACCTTAGGCGGGAAAGCAGAATAGGAGGAAGCCCCTTCCAGTTTCCCCTTCCCCCCTCAGACATACTGCTGGGGTTCCATTCAGCAGTGAGCCCTCTGTCTGGACCCCTGCACAGGGGCGCATCCTCTACTTTCTGAGGCGCAGAGAACCCCAGGTCAGTAGTTGGAAAGGTGAAATCTAGTCCTAACCGCCCCAAACAGGTGCTATGAGTCTGGCCCAATCTAGTAACTCCCTGGTTCTCAGTGACTTCATTGGTCTTTGCGTCTGTTGTTTGCTTATAGTTTTAGAGATGTAGACATCTCATAGATTTCAGCTGCTCGAAACTATCAGCCCAAAGAAGAATCCTGCGGCTTCCCCCTGGGGCATGAAGAGGCTGCTGGTGCAATAAAGCCAGTGCTTTCCTAATTTATGTTCAGTAGGAGAGAGTGCACTTCCCGTCATGTGTTCCAGGCCAGAATCCTCCAGTTCACCCAGCTTGGACCGCCTGGGCCCGGGCCCAGCCCTAGACCAGTAACTCTGGCCAGGAGAATGGAAAGCCTTGATCAGGTTAAACCCACCAGTCAACCAGAGCATATCCTTAGAATGAGGGTGGGGTCGGCTCCTGGTAAGTGTGTGTGGGACTGAAATCTACATCCTTTTAGATAGGGGGTACTGAGCGGGCGGGGCGCCGAGTAGGCATTCAGCAGTGTCCCTGTGAGGAATTAGCACAGGGCCAGCTCATAAGTGTTAGCCATCGCTGTGGTCAGCAAAGACAAGATGGTGTGGGGGAATTCGCCTGGCACCCGAAGGCATTCATCTCAGATCCCTAATCCAGCGCTAACCACTAGCTTTGTAACTTCAGACAAATTATGGAAGTGGTACCATTTTAGAAGTGGAGGAGTACTTAGAGGCCATAGGGTTCAAGTCTTCACTGGGCAGACTTGGAAACTGACACCCCCAGAGATTAGTCTGGGTCTCGGTTTCTTCGTCTGTGAAGTAGGGCGGATAATACTGGTCCCGGCTCGTCTCAGTTATTATGTGGATCAGATGAGGTAATGTTTCTACAAAGGGCTCAGGAAGGTAACAAAAATGCTGTTCTTATGCAAAGCATTTTATTTTCATCATTAATGTAGTAACAATGCCTTAATAAGAGGAGAAAGGGAGAGTACATTCAAAGGATAAGCTTACTTGGCTCAAAGAAATAAATAATAACGCTTGCAAAAGAGGAAGGTGTGTGTGTGTGTGCGCGCACGCGCTGTTAGGTGAGGTGGGGAAGGTGTAAGGCGAGGCCCTGTTATATCCTTGGGGACTGGTGTAGGGCGTGGCTCTAAGGGTGGGAGGTTGGTGAGGTAGTTGGTTATAAATTGAAGTTCTCTCTCCTTGAATGACTTTTCAGGAGAGGAGGGTCACTCACTTAGGAGGACAAATCTAGATTTCAGGGTAATCTTATATTTCTGTAGTTCAGCTCCTCTGCAAAATTGATGCCAAGACAGGACTGTCATGCAGGAGACTGATGGGAGGAAATATCTATGAGGGAAGAAAGGGAGAGAGTTGGAAGAGGCAGGGAGATCTGACCTCTGGGAAGGGGAGGCAGAGCAGGCAGAGTGGGTGGGCAGGTCTCCGCTTGCAATGCTGCTCTGAGATGGCTTTGGCCAGACGGGCCAGAGTGCTGGAGCACAAGTTCCCTTCTGAGGATCCTGGTGGTGGATTCCAAGGAAGGTCGCTCGCCGAGGCACTCAGTCAATTACTCTCCCTGCTGCAACAGGAGATGAGATTGGGGTCCCACACCATCCCCTGAAGCTTCAGAACAGCTTCATTCATTCCTTCACTCAGTACGCTGATCAGCTACCAAGTGTCACGTGTAGGTGGCTGCAGCAATGGAAGCATGTGACCCTTGTCTTTGCCTGATTGAGATTCCTTGCCTGTTGGCCGAGTTAAATCCTGGTATCAGGGTAGTTCTTAACACTGAGTTAGCACTTAATAAATGTTCAAATTGCCATAATAAATCCAACCGTACCCCACTATTACTTGAAATATAAACAGCTACATTTACTTCTAGAACTCTCCACTGTTTACTGTGCAGAATGAGAGGAAATTTTAAACTCTCAGCACTTCTAGAAACCTGTTATTTGGATTATTTGGATAAGTTCAACAGAAGAGTTTAGGAGAGTTCAGTAGAGGAAAAACTTTATGAAAGTAAAAAGCTGAAGAGATCAGTAGAGAGTAGAGAAAAATGAAAGAAGAGAAATTTAATTTATGAATAGGAAATCCAGATCTTGGGGAGAAAATAGGGAATTATCTTTCTGAAACTCCCAGGAAACAAACAAACAGACAGACAAAAGAAAACTTACCCAAGATTGAAAAGATGGAAAAGAACAAGGTTGAGCAGGCATTTCAAGAAGCCGGAGATGAAATAAAAGGCAAAGAAGATTAATTACTCATTGTAATGGGAGCCCATAGGAATTGATGGAAAAGTAGAACCCGTGGGCAAAGAAATAAAGAAATGGATGAGAAATATACAATTAGGGGTTTGAAATAAGCCAGTGAAAAAACACAGAAAATAAAATGTGGGAGGGAGGAGAAAATCAATTATACCTAATGAATTTGTAATATAATAGAAAATGGAGTAAAAATGTAACAAAAAGGCACATAGGAATATTTTCTCTGAATAAATATTGCATTACTGGGAGTTCCCTGGTGGCCTAGTGGTTAGGATTCTGGGCTTTCACTGCCGTGGCCGGGCTTCAGTCCCTGCTCAGGGAACTTGAGATCCTGCAAGCCACGCAGCACAGCCAAAAACAACAACAAAATTTATTGCATTACTATTTCTATATTTCAAATCATTGATGATATTCTCATTCTCTACTACTTAGTGCCTATGATAGCATAGGGCAAAATAAAAATTTACACAGAAATAGGAAAACTGAATTTCTGACTGTGGCATTAGCATATCAATCTCTATGGGTGTACCGGTGTGGTGTGATGCTGAACATCCGAGTAAAGACTAAATTTCAGTGAAGAGCTCATACAACTCAATAGCAAAAACAAACAAACGAATAGTCCAATTAAAAATGGGGAGAGGAAGAGACATTTTTTCAAAGATGTACAAACGCCAACAGGTTCATGAAAAGGTGCTCAGCATCACTGATCATCAGAGAAATGTAAATCAAAGCCCTAATGGGCTATCACCTCACACCTGTCTGTTACCTGGCTATTATCAAAAAGACAGAAGTAAGTGTTTCTGAGGGTGTGGAGAAAAGGGAACACTTCGGCACTGTTGGTGGGAATGTAAATTGGTGCAGCCACTATGGAGAACAGTATGCAGGGTCCTCAAAAAATTAAAAATAGAACTGCCTTATGATCCAGCAATTCAACTTGTGGGTATTTATCGGAAGAAAGCTTAATCACTATCTCAAAAACAGGTCTACACCCCCATGTTCATTGCAGCATTATTCACAAGAGCCAAGACATGGAAACAACCTAAGAGTCCATCAATGGATGAATGGTTAAAGAAAAGGTGGTATATATACACAGTGGAATATTATTCAGCCACGAACTAGAAGGAAATCCTGCCACTTGCAACAACGTGGATGGACCTTGAAGGCATTACGCTAAGTGGAATAAGTCAGACAGAGAAAGACAAATAGTATATGATCCACTTATATGTGGAACAACAACAAAAGACAAACAAAAACGAACTGAAATATACAGAGAACAGATTATCAGTTGCCAGAGGTGGAGATATTGGGGGTACATGTGGAGAGTGGGCAAAATGGGTGAAGGGGGTCAAAAGGTACAAACTTCCAGTTACCAGATACATAAGTCCTGGGATGTAGTGTATAGCGTGGTGACTCTAGTTGACAATATTGTGTATTTGAAGTTTACCGAGGGAGTAGATCTTAAAAGTTCTCATCACAAGAAAAAAAAATTTGTAACTGTGTGTGGAGATACATGTTAACTAATTGTGATCATTTCACAATATATACATATGTCAAATCATTATGTTGTATACCTAAAACTAATACAATATTATATGTCAATTATATCTCAATAAAAAAAGACTAAATTTAAGTAACATCTGGGTGTATTTTGAAACGTTTTCTATTTAGTTTTAGGAATTAAGGCATGTGTAGATTTTTCTCAAATTAAAATCTAGGGACTTCCCTGGTGGCGCAGTGGATAAGACTCCGTGCTCCCAGTGCAGGGGGCCCAGGTTCGATCCCTGGTCAGGGAACTAGATCCCACATTCATGCCGCAACTAAGAGTTCACATGCCACAACTAAGGAGCCCATGTGCCGCAACTAGGGAGCCCGCATGCCACAACTAAGGAGCCCTGGACCTGCAACTAAGGAGCCCTCCTGCCGCAACTGAGACCCTGTGCAACCAAATATGTAAATATAAAAAAAAATCTAGTAAAAAAAATTGCAAGTCATTTTGGAAACTTTTTCACGTGAAACAATATTGCAATGGATTATTACCCCTTTTGTCAACAAATTACATTAATAAAATTGTAGGAATACAATGTGAAGAACAGAGTATTTGGCATCTATGCAAGGAAGACTGAGGCTGGCTGATAGATCTCATCGCTTCTGGGGGTAGGGGTGGAGCAGGGGTGCTTGTCCAGAGCTTGGGTGCTTCCCGGGAGGTAAGCAGCCATACTGAGGCCCTCTGCAGTGCTAGGTTCTGGAGTCAGTGGGCAAAGGAGGCAGAGTACGCAGGGGTTAAGATGTTTTTAAAAATTTATAATGATCCGGATGTGAAAATGTTTTCCGTTGTGCATTCAGTGACGTTTAGAGAGGCGTATCTGGCCTAAACTCACCAGGATCCACCTCTCCTTTCTGATGCATTCAGTGAATTAGAAGAAAACTTATAGAGAGCCATGATTTTGTTTTTAACCTGTATAATGAATAAAACTGCATCTCACATCTGTGCAGCAGTACAGAAAGATTGCCGTTTTGCTAACCAGCCTCTATTCTCTCTTACTTAGCTCTGCAGTAATCAATGGCAAGCTCTGTTAGTGACATGTGCCGGAGTGTCCAAATTCCTCATTCAGTCTTTACGTTTGTAGAAAGTTTGAATTCTCAAGTCCCAAACCTCAAGGTGTTCGAAGTATGTATTTCTATAATTAAATGATCTTAAATTTTCTTTTTCCAGCTCCCTTTCTGCCTGATGGTAGAATTTAATTTAGTTAATTCCAGGTAAATTTAGTCCCTTCATGGTTTTTCTTGATCAGTCCAGACTAAAATCAAGTCAATTTTTAAAAAAATGTATTTTATTGAAGTATGGTTGATTTACAATGTTGTGTTAATTTCTGCTGTACAGCAAAATGATTCAGTTACACATATATATACATTCTTTTCCATATTCTTTTCCATTATGGTTACCACAGGATCTTGAATATAAATTCCCTGTGCTATACAGTAGGACCTTGTTGTCTATCCATTCTATATATGATAGTTTGCATCTGCTAATCCCAAACTCCCAGTCCATCCCTCCCCCACCTCCCCTCCCCTTTAGCAACCACAATTCTGTTCTGTATGTCTGTGGGTTTGTTTCTGTTTCATAGATAAGTTCATTTGCATCATATTTTAGTTTCCACATATAAGTAATATCATGCGGTATTTGTCTTTCTCTTTTCGGCTTACTTCACTTAGTATGATAATCTCTAGGTCCATCCATGTGGCCATGAATGGCATTATTTTATTCTTTGTTATGGCTGAGTAATATTCCATTATATATATGTGTGTGTGTGTGTGTGTGTATATATATATATATATATATATATATATATCTCCCACATCTTTCTTATCCATTCATCTGTCGATCAGCCAAGTCAGTTCTTTTTTTTAAATTTATTTTATTTTTGGCTGCATTATTCTTAGTTGCAGCACGTGGGGTCTTTTGTTGTGGTGCGTGGGCTCTTCATTGTGGCACGCGGGCTTTCTCTCTCGTTGTGGCGCAGGGGCTCAGTGGTTGCGGTGCGCAGGCTTAGATCTCAGACCAGGGATCGAACCCGTGTCCTCTGCATTGGAAGACAGATTCTTAACCATTGGACCACCAGGGAAGTCCCCCAGCCAAGTCAATTCTTAATCTCCTCCTGAGGCACAGGGAGACCTGCCTGCTCTCCCTGGAGAGCCCTTTCTTCCCTGCCCCTCCCGTACTGTCATTTCTGCTCCATCCTGTTGGCACTGCTTGGCGGCTCCAGGTTGCAGACCAGAAGCAGAGACTCTCCTTTGTTTTCAGACCCTCAAACTTTCCTGGAGATTCTACTGCCTTTTTCCTCATCTCACTCCTTAGAGCCCATGAGGAGGTGAGCAGAGCCCCTCTCAGATCCTGCCGGCATCTCTCTCATTCTCCCCCAACCATCTTCCTCTCCCCCCACTCCCCAGTTAGGAAGGGGATCTTTAGCTTGGTGGGAGGGGAGGTTGATATTTTGGGAGAAAAGTTGACTCAGCTACTTCTGGAATCACAGAGATTCTGGGGTTTCTGTGTCTACTGCAGGTTTTAGCATTTTAGCACTTTGGGGACAACGTTCCCTGGGGTAGTTACCTTAACAAGGAAACTGAGTACAAGGGGAAGTTTTCAATAAATCAGTGGGAAGTAGCCCATCAGTAAATACTTAACAATGCCACGCCCCTCACATCATGGTGAAGCATCATCCAGAGTTGGTCTCTATTCCAGAAAGGTTCAGGCAGAAATGGGAGGGGCCTGGGGCTACAAACATGTGTATTTACGTCAGTCCAGCTGACAGGGGTACAAGCAAGTCTTCTTAAACTAGTTTCGTTCATTCGCAAAAGAAATGGTTGAGTCCCTGAGCCCCAATCTTCCCTTTTCCTCCCATTCAGATGTCCCAGTTTGGAAGTCTTCTGTTTTCACTCTTGAGTCTTAGCTTTCTCTATCCTTTGGCCTCTGCACTAAAGGGATTTCAGACTTGTAGGCCTAGAAAGCAGAGCTCCTGCTGTAAGGGGATCTCTTGAGAAAGGCCTCTTGGGAAAAGGTCCAGAAATAGACAAAGGATTGGAACAGACTACTGACAGCTCTTTCTTGTTGCAATCTTTTCGCAGTTTGGAAGCAATGACTTTCGTCCCTTCAGGACTCCAGGATTTGTGTAGGTCCCAGTCTTGGGTCTGTGCTCACAGGTGCCCAGAAGTATGGGGTAGTTCTCCCAACTCAGCCCCAGTCTTCCCCACCCAGGCCAGCCACCATCTTCTTCACCCCCCAGGACTCAGAAGTTCTTGTTTTCAGTCCCGGTTTTCTCCTGATCCTATTTCTTTGCTCTCTGCTTGCTGGGTCAACTCAGAACCCCACAACACAATGTCACTAAATTGGAAGGTTTGGGGATAGAAGAACAGACAAGTCCACCGGCTTCAAGTTTCATAGAGAATGTGCTCTCGAAATTGTTTTTGAAATTCAGCTGCTTCTGGAGCTGAAGACAGCACATCTTGGAAGAAAAAGATGTAGCCAAGTCCTTGGGCCCTTGGAGAACTCGAGACCCTGCATCCTAGGAGAGCTTGATGCTGGAACCTTGGAAGCAGAATCCAGACAGACCTGGTAAAATTGAGGTCAAATTCTGGTCAATTTCTCCATAGTCAGGAGAAAAGACACAACTTTATGTCTGATTCAGACATTTTGACACTTAGAATGCTTAAATATGATGTTAAGAGTATACTTGATTTCGAGGCATAATCAAGATAGAGCTAACTGGGAGTGTAGCCTACATCAGTGCTTCTCAAACTTTAATATGCACCCCAGCTACCTGGGGATCTTGTTAAAGTGCAAATTCTGACAAAGTAGGTTGTTGAGGGGCTGGGCGCGGCTGAGATTCTGCATGTCTAACATGCTCCCAAATGATGCCAGTGCCGCTGGTTCAGGGGTCACTGCTAAGTAGCAAGAGTTTAGAAGGCAGGCTTTAGGGTTGGAGATGACCCTCAACTGAGGCTAAAAAGAACCTCAACACCCAAACACTTTCAGTTCATACTGAGCTCTCCCTTCTGGTCCTCTTCCCCAAGCTGTGTCTGCTAGCTGCCCACGGTAGTCAACTTAACCATTGTATGACGTTTCCTTCTCTTCTGGAGCAGCTAATGCTCTTTATTTTCTATTTTTTGGCCGCACTGCATGGCATGGCAGAACTTCCCTGACCCTGCACTGGAAGCACGGATTCTTAACCAATGTACCACCGGGGAAGTCCTAAAGCTCTTTAGATAACAAGAAGGGGAAGCAGATTTATCTGAAGGATACTTTGCAGTTTACAGCATTGAAGAGCTGGCCAGCTAGTCATGGACAGATGGGAACCAGGGTGATTCAGGGGCCTCCTTAGCACAAGCTCTAGGATCTTGCCAGCTTTCCCATGAGGTGCCTGAATTCCCTGGGTCTTTGGGTTTCAAATTGGGGTTAGATGTTTTTACCTTTAAAGCCCTCAGCATAAGCCAGTTAAATTTGTATCTGCCATATATTTCTTCATCACTTGTAAGGCTGTCCTTGCTAATTTTAACTTGTGTGTATATATACATATATATATGTGTGTGTGTGTACCTGTCTGTCTAGGGGAAAAGGAGATGGTAATGTTACAGTATGATTTCTCTCGTTATCAAAAGAATCACTCGTATATCAAAGTTAGGGCACTTAAAAGATACTAAGTTACATGTTTGGCCTTCATATGTCCTGGATCTATAAAATGTTCTCTGTAAGAGCTGTCTTTATTTACTTATTTTATCTTGCAAAGTGAACATGCCTTTTTGTCTAATTTAAAAAACACTAATTGTAGGGACTTCCCTGGCAGTCCAGTGGTTAAGACTCCATGCTCCTAATTCAGGGGGCACGGGTTCGATCCCTGGTCAGGGAGATAAGATTCTGCATGCTGTGCGATGCGGTCAAAAAAAACCCCAAAAAACAAAACACTAATTGTAAATTTTCAATTTACATTTTGAGACATACTTTCTTCATAATCATAGGGGTTATATCTCTGAAAGCATCACAACAGAGGAATTTGGGGCAGTAAAGTAATGAATAAGAGAATGGGTTTTCCTCTTCTATTTACTGTGTACATTTGGCCAATTAATTTCTCTGAAGCTCAGTTGTGTCTCCTGCAACTGAGGGATAACAAGCTTCTTTCTCATAAGTTTGTTTTGATGATTAAATAAAATGAAGACAAAGTGCATTTGAACTGCTTTAAAAAGTTACCTATCTCTATCATCATCACTGTGGAATTTGAGACTCTATGAGAACAATGCGGAACCTGAGGGCAGGGGAGAAATATGACAGCACTTAGTTATATTCGCTAAAATATAACGATGAAGACACAACAAGGAAAGACACGTCAAGGATGTTGTATAGATATAACTTGTTACTATAAGTTAGTAATAACGAGTATAGTTCTATACATTTTCATCTGCCATCCTAACAACTTCTCAGGATTTCACTTCTGGGTTTCAAAGAATCTTTGCAAATTTGTTTTGCGTTGTTGCAGCTAATATGCCTGCTATAAAACAATTGTTTCTTGAGTCTGGTTCTCTCTCCAAATGCTTAAGCTTCTTTGTTTTGATTCTAAGAGACTGCAGCTTCCCATCACCTCAGTTCTGTCCCTACGTTCAGCTCTTTTCCCAGAGGCAGAGTAACTTGGATGGTTAAGTGGGAAAGGTTTTGGGTACCATGTTCCCAGCTCTGCTCAACTTCTCTTTACTGCCCAGGAGTATCTGGGCATAATCACAGCCTGGCCAGGATAACCTGGTGCTAGGTGCTCCCCAGCACTCCTCACCTACACTGGAACTGTAGTGCGGTTCTAAGGTGTGTGTTCTTATCTTTTGTTATATATGCCAAGGGTGCTTTTTAAAAAATATATTTCTGCCTGCCAGCTCATTTTCCTCCTTTATATTGATTTTTTGCCTTAAAATAACATTCCTTTCTTTTTCCAAATAATCACAACAGGAATGAGCGGCCACTCCTTTAAGCTGAAACTGAGGTTCTCAGATTGCTAAAGTGACATTTAGACAGAAATTCTAGAAATTTAGAATTCATGCAGGAATACTCAAACAGTTGGGAAGAGATACCTACCCTTTCTTGCATCCCTAAAATTCAGGTATTCAATTTAAAAATCTTTAATAGAATTGAATCCTGGAGGAAAGAACAGAATCTGATGGAGAGAAACAGGAAATGAAAAAAGCCAAGAATCTGAAAGGAAGTAAATCAATGGAAAGGACTTTAACGGTGATGTTGTTTTTATCTAAAGAAATGGACTCAAATAGCAGCAAACGTGGAGGCAATACAAGGCAACATTCATTTTTGGGGTGGCGATGCCCTCTTTGGCAACCCCATTTTGTTGAGGATGTTGCCACTTATTTGTTCCAAGGACTCCTTTTTTTCACGGGGTATGGGCGATCCTTTGCCTTCTTAGGTTCAGGTTTCAGGTCCTGGTGAGGTGTGGGACTTTTCTTGGCTACTGCAATGTCATGGCCAGTCAGGAGCTGTAGTACCACGTCAGCCACGGCTCGAAGTCCTTGGGCTTTGGCTATTAGGGTGTCCCACACCTCTTCCTGGGCCGCATTTATTATCCCTTCGACCTCCACTCCTATCAGGAAGTTCCCAGCTTGGTGAGCTCCGTTCATTTCTGCCATCACGTCTGAGACGGCTAAGCCTGCCTTCTCTGCCAGGGTTTCAGGAAGAGACTGCAGGGCCTGGGCAAATGCCAGGAAGGTGGGACCACTGGGCCCTTCCAGTTTGGTTCCTTTCTCTGAGAGCATTTTCGCCAGAGCCATCTCTGTGGCCCCAGCTCCTGGAAGCAGTCTGGGATCCTGGCATAACTGGAAACAGGCATCAGTGCCCTGGTAGGCAGCCTACTCTGCACTCCGTAGCCCCTCAGCGGTGGCCTCCCTGAGCACCACGGTGAGGGCAGGGGTGCCTGGAGTTTCCCACTCAATTACCACAGCCAAACCTTCTCCCAGCTCCTGCCCGTACACCCTCTGACATTTCCTTGGCGCCAGTGGAGGAAGCAGATAAGGCATCACAGGTGTGCCAAACACCTCGCTCAGGTACACCATCTCCCGCCGGGACTTCACCTGAATCACCATGAGGCCGCACCTGTCAGCATGCGTTAGGGTCTCCTCGTCAATTTTCCCCCAAACCACCACCACGTTAATAGCCGCGGCTGCCAGCTGGGCCACCTGCTTTTCTATAAGCCTCTCGCTGCCCTTCCTGAACTCGGTCAGGTCGTCAGGACTAGAGAGACGAGCCGTGGCCGGGGCAATGGGGCTGGCGGGCCGAAGGCGCAGGCCATCAGAGCCACCCTA
Source organism: Monodon monoceros (assembly GCF_005190385.1). NCBI lineage: Eukaryota > Metazoa > Chordata > Mammalia > Artiodactyla > Monodontidae > Monodon > Monodon monoceros. The sequence goes on along the minus strand of NW_021703776.1, from coordinate 100,246,404 downwards.
GTGCCGCTCATCACCATGGCCACCTGGCCGCAGGGCTTGCCGGGCAGGGCCAGGCCGGGGAGCAGGCACGAGTCCTCCAGCCGCTCCCCGGGGCAGCGCACACACGCGCACGCGCTCCGGCTGGAAGCCGCCTTTCGGCTCCCAGGTGGCCCAGCACGCATGCGCCACCATCTTGGTCAGTCAGTCAGCCACATCCTGTGCGTGTTCGTCACCGAGGGCAGGGCCCCAAACGGGTCCTCCAGAGGCCCCAGCGCCCGGATGGCCAGGGACGGCAGCAGGGCCAGCGTCTCGGCGGCCGCCGCGGCCTAGGCCTCCCGCGGCAGGCGCTCGGCCTGCGCCAGCAGGGCCTGGGCCGGGGGCACCACGAAGGCCACGCCGTCGCCGCTCTGCACCGCCAACCGCAGCAGCCGGGCGGCGGGGTGCTCCAGCTCCAGCACCCGGAGGATATCCGTGCCGTACCCTGTGACCACGGTTTGTCGTTTGGCGGTGACCAGGAGCTCTGCCACGCCTGGGGGCCGTAGCAGGGCCGCAGGACTCTGGCCAAGGTGTGCGCCGCGGCCAAGCTGCTCAGCGGGTGCTTCTCCTCGGCCGCCAACGTCACCAGCCGTTCGGGCAGCTCAGGCGCCGAAGGGGCTCTGCCGTCCATCGCCCGCGGGGGCCCACCCGGCCGCAGTCAGGCGCTAGAACAGCAGCGAGGCGCCCCGGGAGGAGATCTCTGAAGCCCCTCAAGCGGTCAGTGGGAAAAGCAGCCAAATACCCATCAACGGGTGCCTGGAGAAGCCGGCGCTCTGGGCCCGGGCGCAAGGATGGTCTGCTGAGGCTGAGCCCTAAAAGCACCCCCAGACTGGTCTGAAAAGGAACGGGGCCCTTGGGGCCTCTGGGGCTTGGTAGCCGAAACAGATCTGATCTTGATTAAGTCACAAGTGGCACATGGAACCAGGGCAGGGAATGAGGTCACAGAAGGATGGACCATGAGTTGGGAGGCCCTGGGGCAGGCGGAAGTCAGGCCCGGTTGTCCCCCAGAGGGGGGACACGCGTACCCGGGGCCCCAGAGTTTCATTTAAACTTCAGAGACGGAAGAGGAAACCAGGTGAAAACCCACCCACTTCAAATTCCTGGTGAAGCTGTGGCTCCCGTTGTTTGGTCTCTGGGTCTTTTTTGTGTTTTGAGAGGGAAGTTGTTTTGTTTACTTTCTCATGCAGTGCTCTGTAATCCTAGCCACGTTTGGTTACCTGTATGCCTCGGCCTCTTTGGCCACCTTATCCGTTTGTGCTGCTCATCAGGTTCCTTAAGGTGTCTGCTGGTCTGTTTGTCTTTCCGGTTGCAGATGTGTGAGGCTGCACAGTGCGGGACAGCTCTTCCCAATGACAGTGATGACACTGAGCTGGCAAAGGCGGGTCAAGACAAGGGAGGGAAAGAGGCTGACCGCCTGCAGACAGAATAATAGACATGGACACAGAGGAGTGAAAGTGACCAGGAAGGCAGCAAACCAGAGTGAGTGGGGCTGGGGCCTTCCCGCCCTCACCCTCAGCCCTTAGAATTTGAGCTCCTTCCTTCCATCCTCCCTCCCTCCTTCCTTCCTTCCTTCCTTCTCTTGCTCCCTCCTGTCCTCATATGGCACCTACCGGAGTAACGATTGCTTCTTTTTTAGTTTAACAAATATTTAGCATCTACTCTGTTTCAGTGGTCACAAAGATGGCAGGAACGTGAGACCAGTGAGGGAAAGAGATTGGTACCAAGTGAGTACAACTTCCTTAGGTGTGGGGCAGAGCACCAGCAGGAAGTGATGAAAATATTAAGATTAGGGGAGGGACTTCCCTGGTCCCTGGTCCCCACTTGCCTGGTGGTCCAGTGGTTAAGACTCCACACTCCCACTGCAGGGGGCATGAGTTCGATCATTGTTTTAATATTTCCACAGACAAGAAGATAGTGAGAAAGAAAAGGAAAAGAATGTCACAGTGAAAGTTAAATACAATTAAGGCTAAAAAGGAGATAAATTTGGGCTTCCCTGGTGGTGCAGTGGTTAAGAATCCACCTGCCAATGCAGGGGACATGGGTTCGAGCCCTGGTCCAGGAAGATCCCACATGCCGCGGAGCAGCTAAGCCCGTGCGCCACAACTACTGAGCCTGCGCTCTAGAGCCCACAAGCCACAACTACTGAAGCCCGTGCGCCTAGAGCCCGTGCTCCGCAACAAGAGAAGCCACCACAATGAGAGGCCCGCACACCGCAACGAAGAGTAGCTCCTGCTCGCCACAGCTAGAGAAAGCCCATGCGCAGCAACGAAGACCCAACGCAGCCATAAATAAATAAATGTATTAAAAAAATAAAATAAATTTGGAGAAAAAACTTTTTCTTTGCAAAACAACTTGATTGCTTTTGTAAAAATGATATTCATTATACAACTTAAAAGAAAAAAATACAAAGAAAGTAAATGTCATTTGGAATCCCAGCCCAGAGACAGTCATTGTTTATATTTTGATGAATATTATTACTTTACACACATATGCATACATAGCTTGTGGATTTACACAGTTTTACATATGTGAGTTATATGATAATATTGTATATGCTTGTCTGTAATAATTTTTTCCCCTTAATGTTATCTTGGCTGACAAATGTTTCTGAGGAGGTATTATGTTGTCTGAAGAACGTGGACAACTTTTTTTTTTTTTTTGGCTGAACCTTGTGGCATGCAGGATCTTAGTTCACCGACCAGGCATCGAACCTGTGCCCCCTGAAGTGGAAGCGGAGAGTCCTAACCACTGGACCGCCAGGGAAGTCCCCATGGACAACTATTTTGATCTCTCTTTTTTTTTTTTTTTTTTTTTTCGGTACACGGGCCTCTCACTGTTGTGGCCTCTCCCGTTGCGGAGCACAGGCTCAGGACGTGCAGGCTCAGGACGCGCAGGCTCAGTGGCCATGGCTCACGGGCCCAGCCGCTCCGCAGCATGTGGGATCTTCCCGGACCGGGGCACGAACCCGTGTTCCCTGCATCGGCAGGCGGACTCTCAACCACTGCGCCACCAGGGAAGTCCTTGACCTCTTTTGATTTTAGAGACTCCATTAGAAAAGGCTCGATCCTCCATGTAACACTGAGAGGAGTGTCACATAACAAACGTTGGTTGTAGGGGGCAAAGAGGACTTGCCTGTTCCCTTATAGAAAAGTAAAATATAACAACACAAAACGTAGCAAAGTATTCATGTATACCTTGTCTATAAAGTTACAGTTTCTTTTTTCAAGTAGACTCCTGTAAGGGATCATCTTAGCTCTTTTTCTTGAAAGTAACGTACATTTTCCCATTTATTTCACTTATTCCACATCTCCGTTGAGCCACTGCTGAGTAATAGGGATAGAAGGTGAATAAGGCAGACAGCTAGTGTCTCCAGTGGGCTTAGGCTGGGATACAGACAGTTAAGTGGGCAATTCATTACAGGGCATGAGAGCTGTGATGGGGAAAGCACAGGTGTTGTAGAAGCATCCAGGGGGACACACAGCCTTCATCATGGGAAGAACGGTGGTCAGGGTGAGGTGAAGTCTAAAGAGAGCTGAAGGGGAAATAAAAACAAGAAGTGGGAATTGGCCAGGCAAAAAGGGCTGGCGGGGTGGGAGGGGTTGGGACAGCCTGGTGAGGTTTGTGGCTCACCTCCTGAAGGCTGGAGCTCATGGTGTGGTGGAAAGGAGAGGAGAACTTTGGCTGGAGGGTAGCAGGGACTCTCCAGGACCTAGTGAGCCATGCCAATTTAGAATTCAACCTGAAGGGTGATGCATGGGACTGTAAGTTCCATTTCCATTGTAAAAGTAGATAATTTTCTGTTGTGAAATCCTTACCTGTGTGACTACACAGCACAGGGGAAGGTGAGGATCCAGTTATTGCCTTGCACCCTTAAAGGCAGTCAGTTCATAACACCCCAAACAGTAAATTTTGTTTTGGTTTTTGTTTTGGTCGTGTTGTGCAAGGCATGTAGTATCTTAGTTCCCCAACCAGGGATCAAACACTTGCCCCCTGCAGTGGAAGTGTGGAGTCTTAACCACTGGACTGCTGGGGAAGTTCCCCAACGGTAAAGTTTGGACTGAAATTTTGTAGAGGTACCTCTACAAAGATCAAACTAACCAAGGAGCTACTAAATCTCAATTTTACTTTTTTACTTTGTGGACACTATCATTGTTAAATTCACATTGATTTTATTTATTCTTTGGATTAATTGATTAGATGTAAAATAAATGTAAATAATTTGTGTGTGTGTGTGCATGTGCCAGGAAGAGTTTGCATGCATTTAATGCATATAAAAATTTCTAACAACATAATTTTGATCTGCTAAGGTGGGTAGGCATCAATATAGACGGTTTGGTGGTTGTATTGGGTTGAATAGTGCCCCCCAATATTCATACTCTTCCTGGAACCTCAGAGTGTGACCTTATTTGGAAATAGGATTGTTGTGGATGTGATTAATTAAGATGAGTCATACTGGAGTAGGGTGGACCATTAATCCAATATGGCTGGTGTCCTTACAAGAAGGGAAGACACACACACACACACACACACACACACACACACACCCCGGGAGAACATCGTGTGTGAGGAATAGACACACAGGGAAGGTGGCCATGTAATGGTGGGGGCAGGCTGGAGGGATGCACCTGCAAGCGCAGAAATGCCCAGGAACACGGGCGACCACCTGAAGCTGAGCGAGGCCTGGGACAGATTCTCCCCCAGAGCCCACCACGAGGGGCCAGCCCTGCCGATACCTTGATTTTGGACTATTAGCCACCAGGACTGTAAGAGAATACATTTCTGTTGTTTTAAGCTGCCTGTTTGGAGTAGCTTTTTGCAGCAGTTATAGGAACCCAATACAGTAGTCTTTGTATATTAATGAAGGAAGGAAACTAATGAAGTGTGTGTGTGTGTGTGTGTGTGTGTGTGTGTGTGTCTCTGAAGAGGGGGGCTGTCTGCTGCCTTATCCCACCCTTGCCCTTACCCCCAAACTCCCAGATGCATTAAAAATTTTTTTGTTTATTATTTAAATTTTATTTTATTTTATACAGCAGGTTCTTATTAGGTATCTATTTTATACATATTAGTGTATACATGGCAATCCCAATCTCCCAAATCATCCCACACCACCCCCCCTGCCACTTTTCCCCCTTGGTGTCCATATGTTTGTTCTCTACATCTGTGTCTCTATTTCTGCCCTGCAAACCGATTCATCTGTACCATTTTTCTAGGGCTGTCTGCTGCCTTCTCCCACCCCTGCCCTTCCCCCCAAACTCCCAGATGCATTTTTTAAAAAACTGTGGTCTTCTACACAGTAGATGTAAATATTTAATCTTTCTATTTGTATGTTTTTCTTTTTTTTTTTTTTTTAGCTGCGTTGGGTCTTTGTTGCTGCGCACGGGCTTTCTCTACTTGCAGCGAGCGGGGCTGCTCTTCGTTGCGGTGCGTGAGCTTCTTACTGCGGTGACTTCTCTTGTTGCGGAGCACGGGATCTAGGCCTGTGGGTTCAGTAGTTGTGGCTCGTGGGCTCTAGAGTGCAGGCTCAGTAGTTGTGGCGCACAGGCCCAGTTGCTCTGCGGCATGTGGGATCTTCCCGGACCAGGGATTGAACCTGTGTCCCCTGCATTGACAGGCGGACTCCCAACCACTACGCCACCAGGGAAGTCCCTGTATGTTTTTCCATGTTTATTTTTCAGTTGCTTGATTGCCTTTTTTGTGTTTATCTTGTTCAGTAGTGCCAGGTTTAAAGTATAGACCCCTGGAGGGCAAGATTCATGTCTCTATAAAACGTGCTGTAGAACATTTACATATGCCTCATACTCTTATACACAAATTATTTTTGAAGGTGATTGTTTTATTTCCTTCTCAGATTCTTCCTTTTTCTATCACACAGGTACATGGTATGCATTACTGAAATAACTTATGTAAAGCAATATGAATTTATAAAGCTAAAAATGCACTATGGACTAAATATGAACTAATTTTAAGTGGTTGAAATTCTTTTAAAAACATTTTTTTTTTTTTTTTGCAGTATGCCGGCCTCTCACTGTTGTGGCCTCTCCTGTTGCGGAGCACAGGCTCAGGACGCGCAGGCTCAGCGGCCATGGCTCACGGGCCCAGCCGCTCCGCGGCATGTGGGATCTTCCCTTACCGGGACACGAACCCACATCCCCTGCATCAGCAGGCCGACTCTCAACCACTGCGCCACCAGGGAAGCCCTAAGAACATTTTTTTGACTGAAAAATAAAGGACAAAAAATGATAGCCTATGAGTGCAACTTTTTAAAGTGCAATTTTAACAGTAAAAATATGAACACAAATCTTGTAAGATCTAGCATTTACGTTTTGAGTGGTCTTGTCACACAACTGTAAAAGTTTGGTTCCTAAAAAACCCTGAGGAATTTAAGACTATGGGAAAACAAGGAGAGGGATACCATTTAGTAGTGAATCTCTGGGAAAACCTTATAAATACTTTCATGTTCACTAAAACAAAGTGATAAAGACTGCTCTCTCAAGAAAGACATCAATGACATTTTCTAGGCCTTCAATTAGGAAGAATGTCTACTGTACCATGAATTTTTATTCATTGTCATTTGTATGCTAGACACTTTGAGAATCTCCTTTGCTTACAGTGTCATGAGATGTTGCTTTTTCTTTTTTGAGGATAACAACCCTTACTCCCACTCACATTTTAAACATTTAATACATGTTTATGGTTATACTACATGTGCTCTGAAAGATTGATGTATTATAGAAAAATGTAGTATAGAAAGTGAAAGTCCCTTGTAATCCAACCCTTTAGAGATGATTGCTGTTAACACTTTGGTGCATGTCTACCATATTTTTAAAGTGCCTATTTAACGTGTACTTATTAGAAGGTAGACATTCTATTTTTTTTTATTTTTTTTTGCACTTGGTCCTTCCAGATGCTCGTTGTCTTTCTGGTTTTATAATTTTGAGGAACCTACCTCAGCTATCTGCCTCCTGGATTTTTTGCCACTGTGGTCTCAGAGCTGTGTAATTTGGATGACAGAGATGGAAAAACCTTTGAAAGACCTTTATTTAAGTTGAATAAGTATTCCTTGAATACTTCCTCTGCATCCTGGGTTATATTTTGTTTGCTCTGCCCACAATAACTTCACGCTGATAAGCCTCCTATCCGTCCTTTTAAAACAGCTCCCAACTACTTGTCTGCTCACAGTAGCCAAAGGAATGGAGATTTAAGGCTGGGTTTACCTTCATCATCTTTTATCTTTCCAGAAGTAACACTGCACAAACTTCTGTTTCTACCCTTCCATTTATTCTACCCACTTTTCTGTTCCCAGTCCCTAGTTGTTTCCTTTAAGAACTTGTCTCCAGCAGGAGTGACTTGCAGTTTGCACATTCTGGTCCTTAAATTCTCCCAAGTGCTGACGAGTATACTGAAGTAAATTGTCCTGATGTGGAATTTTGTGCATATGAAACACACAGTTGGAAATGACTCTTCTAATTTCAGTACTGAACACAGATAAACATTTGGATCGATAATCCCATTTTTGAAAGTATACTTTATTTAGTGTAATGTACAGAAAATGAAAAAGGGTAATAAACTTTATATCACTGCATAAATGTATCTTCATAAATTTATGACTTCATAAATTAGTCATGCATATGTTGTATTTCTATGTATAATAACAGCCAGACTTTTTTTTAATTTATAGTTTTCATTTACCAGCCTAGCTTCTCCCCAATCTCAAATTTTAAATTTAGTAAGCTTGAAAAAGCCAGCGGGAACTAAACCCTGAAGGGATTCAAATGACTGTCTTATTGCGGTCCTCACTTCAGCCCTATGCTTTAGTCAGAAGAGGCTCTGGAAACTGTGCATGTTTGCCCAAATACACACAAATATACGGTTCAGAGTTTATATTCTGGCTATTGGGAAGGGAAGGCAAACAGCACAGCAGGAAAAACCGCGTTTTATTCTTACCTTACACTAGAACTGTTGTGAAGATGGAAAGAAATCATAACCAGAAAGTGCTCGGGGTGTCCGGCCTAGAGTCTAAGCTTGTAAGATGACAGTTCACCCCAACCCTTTTGCAAATGGTTGATAGGTCGTAATAGTTTTTCCCAATTCAAATCTATGTTTTTCACTCCCCTAGTGAATGGGAAGGAAATCAGAGAAGAGTACATTGTCCAAGTGTTGGTCCCTGTTAGCATAAGAAACCCAGAACTCCCCACCTGTAACTCTCCTTCCTTCCTTCCTAAGCGCACATGTCAGATTTCGGACCCTAGCAGCCCCAGTTTTCCTTCACCGTTTTTAAGTAGTGTAAGAGGCGGCTTACAAGTCCTTCCATTTTTGTCTCTTCGTCACAACACACCCAACGTTAAAACCAAGTTGTCGGGGTTTTACTGGTTCATTATGTCTCTCAGCACTTTATCCCTCAAAATGCCATCGTTCTTTTTGTCTGACAGCTTTATAAACCCTTTCCGGATCATTTTTAAAACGACGCCGTAATAACGAAAGTATCCCTGGAACTGGAGTAGAACGAAGTTGCACTCCATTTCTTTTCCTCCGCCAACGTGCATTACAACAAACGAACGCTGAACGTGCGCCCGGCGAAGCCCCTCCGGGCCGGTCCCCGCGCCCTGCCGGGGATGGGGGTGGGAGAGGAGGCGCGGGGCGCGGGGGAAACCCGGGCCCGCCGCGCGCCGGGGCGGGACGAGCTCTACACCCGCCCGCCAGTCCGCGGAGGCCGAGCGCCTGCGGAGCGCGGACGCGGCCCGCCTCGTCCTCGCTCTCCCTCGCGCACTCCCCGGACCCCGATCCCGGATTCGCTCATCCGCAGCTTGGCGCTCTCCCGAGCCGGAGCCGGAGCCCCAGCCGGAGCCGGAGTTGGAGTCGCGGCGCGGCCCGGCCGCCGCGTCAGAAGAGGAGGGAGCGGGGGCGGGGGAGGGGCGGTGAGGTCAGCGGCGGCGGCGCGTCCGCGGGCGGCGCATGCGCGGAGCGAGCCCCGTGAGTGGCAGCGGCTGCGAGCGGGGGGCGGTGGGGCCGGCGGAGTGGGGGAGGGGGCGGGGGCGTAGCGGCGGCCGTGTGTGGGCGAGACGGCGGCGAGTTTGAGAGGTCTGTGGTGCGTGGGCGCTCTGGGAGACCCGGCGCGGCCCTCGCGCGACGGCCACGGTCGAGTGTGTGTGTCTGTGTGTGGTACACGCACACCCGCAAAACTTCCTCCTCCCCTGCCCGGAGGGCTGGAGCGGGCGCTGAGGGGCCGGCGCTCGCACAGCCCGGAACCCACAACAACTGGAGCAGCTGTCAAAACTTCGCTGCCGCCGCCGCCCGGCCTGACGCGGCCCGCGCGGGGGAGGGGC
>NW_021703776.1:100207776-100227066 GCF_005190385.1 Monodon monoceros | reverse complement strand
TAAATGTATGCTTGTGGTTAGTGTGAAAATCTAGTACAAAGATGAATCTTGAATTTGTAGTTGGAAGTGTCACTCTGTTTGCAGAATTGAAGGACTTAAGAACACAAGAGAACCAGGAATGACACAGCTCTTTTTGCACTTTCTCTAGAAAAAACCTCCTGTAAAAGACAGGAAGATTGTTTGCCTTTGCTCCTGCTATTAATTTTGTGATGACAGTAAGTATGTATGATGCACAAATGCTGCAACTGTTTAAGTCTGAGAAATACTTTTCTGTAACTTTTTAGATCTTTCATTTGGCACTGTTATTCAGAGACCATAAAAGTGTTAAATATATGCTGGGATGGACACTCAACTCTGGAAGAAGGTTCACTGTGGCCAAGAAGGGTCCCCAAAGATTTGGAGGAAGCAGTACATGAATTATACCTTGAAGGGTCGACAGGATTTAGCCAGATCAAGTGAGAAGAAAGTGAGAAGGTATTTGGGGTAGCAGAGTGAATACAGTTATTGAGGGAAGTGGAAAAGATGTTTTCTTGGTGGGGGGATGACCAGCACAGAGGTTTAAGGCAGGGGTTGGGTCTGCCCTGTGATGGCCCTTGAACACCAGGCTGACGAGAGTCCACACGTTATAAACTGTTCACAGCCACCAAGTAGGTAATGTAAATGAGTTGCATGTAGCTTGTAAGCTCCTGAATGACAGCTGACATTTTTAAGGCCTTGGGTTGGGGAGAAAATGGTGAGTAAAAACAGCCTGAAGAGTCCTAGGAGTCTTTATACCTTGCTTAGGAGAAACTGATAGAGAATTCTGGCTGATGGCTGCCAAGTGAGACTGTGAGACGTTTCTAGATACTCTGGTTTTTCAACAGAGGCTCAAAACTTGGATTTGAATGTGAAATCTCTTGATTTTTAAGTATTTTCTATTAATTAACATCTAAAACACAATTTGGAACTATACCTTGTGGGCTAGGTTTAATCTGTGGACCACGAGTGGACTACAAGTCTTCAGCCTCTGCTTTATGCCTAGATTACTTTATTTTTTAAATTAAAGTTTTATAAGAAGATATTTGCAGTCTTCCTGAGGACAGGAATGCTATTATATTATTTTGTGTTCTGTGTCCATTTTATACAGTTGAATGTAGGTATTCATACTGGATGATTTGATGATGACTGTTTTAGGAAAACCATCCTGGTCATAATATGAAGAGAGGAGTTACATGGAGGCTGAGATACAGGATGTTGCATAGTCCTTGTGTGAGGTGATCAAGGCAGAGGGTAGATTGTTGGTAGTGTGAATGGAAAGGAAGAGAGATTTCAGTCGATGCAGAGGAAAAATTTTGAGTTTCTGGCATAGCTGTCTACAAGATAGAAATGTCTGGGAGTATTTGGGGATTTGGGAGAAGAGTTTAGGAGCTAGATTATGATAAATGTGATTTACTTGAAATCACTGACAATATGGAGAATGTGTGGAAAATAGTAAAAGGATTAGGATGCTTACTTACCCTTAGGAGATGGGGGAAAAAGGGTCAAGAAAGCCCGTAAAGATGAGAAACATGCTCATGGCACCAGAGAAAGGTAGAAAACTAGTAGAGAAAAACTGGCAAGAACAAAATACCCATCAGTGGACTACCATGTAGTTTTTTTATTTTTTTTAAGTTTTTCTTTTAAGTTGAGGTATAGTTTTTTTTTTCAGCCTGTGTTTTATAGCTTTATTTTTTTAAAAAATTAATTTATTTTTAGCTGTGTTGGGTCTTTGTTGCTGTGTGTGGGCTTTCTCTAGTTGTGGCGAGCGGGGGCCACTCTTGGTTGCGGTGCACGGCCTTCTCATTGTGGTGGCTTCTCTTGTTGCGGTGAGTGGGCTCTAGGTGCGAGGGCTTCAGTAGTTGTGGCACGCGGGCTCAGTAGTCGTGGCTTGCTGGCTTTAGAGCGCAGGCTCAGTAGTTGCAGTGCACAGGCTTAGTTGCTCTGTGGCATATGGGATCTTCCCGGACCAGGGCTCGAACCCGTGTCCCCTGCATTGGCAGGTGGATTCTTAACCACGGTGCCACCAGGGAAGTCCTAAATTGAGGTATAGTTAATTTGCAAATACAATCAGGTCTACAGCAAAGTGATTCAGTTATGTGTGTGTGTATATTCTTTTTCAGATTCTTTTTCATTACAGGTTATTATAAGATATTGAGTAGAGTTCCCTGTGCTATACAGTAGGTCCTTGTTGTTTATCTGTTTTATACATAGTAGTGTGTACATGTTAATCCCAAACCCCTAATTTATCATCCACTCCCTGGCATCCCTGCTATCCCCTTTGGTAACCATAAATTTGTTTTCTTTGTCTGTGAGTCTATTTTAAATTGAAGTATAGTTAATTTACAATGTTGTGTTAACTTGTTTTATAAATAAATTCATTTGTATCATTTTTTAGATTCCACATATAAGTGATATATGATATTTGTCTTTGTCTTTGGCTTACTTCACTCAGTTTGATCATCCCCGGGTCTATCCATGTTGCTGCAACTGGCATTATTTCGTTCTTTTTTTATGGCTGAGTAGTATTCATTGTGTATATATACCACGTCTTCTTTATCCACTCATTTGTTGATAGACATTTCGGTTACTTCAGTGTTTTGGCTGTTGTAAATAGTGCTGCTGTGAGCATTGGGGTGCATGTATCTTTTGGAATTAGAGTTTTCTCTGGATATATGCCTAGGAGTGGGATTGTAGGATCATATACCATGTAGTTTTTATCAGGACAGAGAGGTAGACCTGTAGGTACTGAAGTGGGAGAATATCTGTGATAAATTTGTTGACTTGAGGAAAAAATTTCTGAGAGTTACAAAGCAGTAAGTTTAGTACTAACTCTGTTTTGTAAAAAGCATACAGACCCAAACTATGTATATATTTTGTTATAGAAAATGATTTGGAAGGATATCTAATACATGTACATGTACTTTCATATGTAGATCTATGCAACTTTTAAAAAGCCAATAAATTTAAAGCCATAATCTTGTTTTACAAATGAGAAAACTTAAGTTCTAGGGACATCACTGATTCCGGAGCCAAGATTACCTGAATTCAAATCTGGGTTCTACTACTTACTAACTACATTTGACCTTGGGAGGTGACTTAACTTTTTGTGCCTTGGTTGCCTCATCTGCAAAGTGGTCACACTAGCGCATCTAGTTGAGGTTGTTGTGAATTTATATATGTGTAGAATTTAGACCATGTCTGGCACAAACTAAATGTTATTACGAGGCGGTATGATGAGAATTTGTTGTTACTGTTACTGCTACTGTTGTCAGTTATCTTCACGTCTTATTCTGACATCATAGAATGTTATTGGCTGACATGTGATGAGGTGCCCAATTCACTCCAGAAACACCACGGTATAGAATAATGTAGTACTTACGGTGGGGGTGAGGGCATAAAGATCGCCTTTCTGCGCAAGATAAAAAAGCTAAGTCAGCAGAAGTCTATAGAATGTTTCTTATTATGAATAACACATGAAAAACAACCAAGAGAGTTTCCTAGAAGCTGTATGTGTAGTAATGTTATTACAAAATTATTAAAGTTTTTTTTTATTACCCAAACTTGTGGATGTTGTCATAGTGGTCTTTTTATATTACACCTCTGCTGACCACAGTTTTCTTAGTAGGTCTCCCTAAGTGAGATGTATTATTAGGTGGTTTTAAAATGATTTCTTATGTCTTTTTATACTGGATCACTTAAAAAAAAATAAATTTATTTATTTTTGGCTGCATTGGGTCTTCATTGCTGTGCGCAGGCCTTCTCTACTTGCGGCGAGCGGGGGGCTACTTTTCATTGTGCGCGGGGTTCTCATTGCGGTGGCTTCTCTTGTTGCGGAGCACACGGGCTCTAGGCGTGTAGGCTTCAGTGGTTGTGGCACGCGGGCTCAGTAGTTGTGGCTCACGAGCTCTAGAGAGCAGGCTTAGTAGTTGTGGCACACGGGCTTAGTTGCTCCGCAGCATGTGGGATCCTCCCAGACCAGGGCTCGAACTCATGTCCCCTGCATTGGCAGGTGGGCTCTTAACCACTGCGCCACCAGGGAAGCCCTATACTGGATCACTTTTAATCTTTATATCTCAGTGTTTCCCATTTACATTAGAAGCAACATAGTTGATGGTCATAGTGAAGTTTGTGTCGTTTTGTTCTTAATGTCATCCTCTAGTGGAGCCTAGCAAAAAAAACTTCCTTGATTTCCTGATTTTTGGGATCCTAATGACATGCACACGTGTTTGGGGTAAGCACCCAGTTGCATATGAAATAACAATATGAAACATATTAAAGAATAACTATATTCTTTACCTTGAACCTCTCATCAATGAATTGTTCTACTAGGGTTGAAGCATTTGGTTAGCATGGCCAAGTTTTGTTTTTTTTTTTTAATTTTTAAAAATATTTGTTTATTTGGCTGCATCGGGTCTTAGTTGTGGCACGCGGGATCTTCGTTGCAGCATGCAGGATCTTTCGTTGTGGCATGCAAGCTTCTCTCTAGTTGTAGCATGCAGGTTCAGTAGTTGCAGCCCACAGACTCAGTAGTTGTGGCATACGGGCTCAGTAGTTGTGTGCAGGCTCTAGAGCGCACGGGCTTAGTTGCCCTGTGGCATGTGGGATCTTAGTTCCCCGACCAGGGATTGAGCCCGCATCCCCTGCATTGGAAGGCAGGTTCTTAACCACTGGACCACCACGGAAATCCCGGCTAAGGTTTTCTAATGTTAGACTTATGTACTTAAGAGAGTTATAGAATATTAAAACTAGATGAGAATTCCAAGAACGTTTAGTCTAACCCCTTATTTTACAGACAGTTGAGCCCCAGAGAGATCATAGCATGCTAGAGGTCATATGTTAGGGTGTTAACCTGTTCAGTAAATAAGTGGGGAGAAGGTAGTCTGTAATATTGGTGACCCCCAGTGAATGCCTACTGGCGTTCATGCTGTTGTATAGTCAGCTCCCCATGTATCTTGGTGAGCCCTGTGATTCAGTGGAATGCAGCAAAAATGACATTATGCTAGTTTGTGGCTTAAGTGTTAAGAAGGCCTGGAACTTCCACTTTTGCCTTCTTGGAGCACTGTTACCATGCAAGAAGGTAGGTTGTACCTTGCTGGAGAGACCATGCAGAGAGGGAGGGATTCTGAGACTACGTGGGAAGAGAGATGCCCAACAATCCTAGTATCTCAGCTGAGTCTGGCCCCATTGAATACGGCTACAGACTGACCACCACTGAGACTAGCAGAGGAACCAGTCAGTTGAGCCCAGCCCAGACTGCAAAATTATGAATAAATACAATGGTGGTTGTTTTAGTCTTTTAGATCTGGTGGTGATTTGTTATATAGCAGTATAGAATGGAAGCAAGATGATTTTGTGAATTAAGACACTCTAAGAATAAAAAATATTTGAGATGCAAATGATAAAAATCATTATTGTTTTCCAACTTCTTTTACTGAGATAGGTTAGGTGAGGTTGTCCCCTACCCTCTGGCCCTCATTTCTCTAGGATATTTTGAAGTAGAGATGGATTTTTATTATTGGGGTATTTAAATGGTATTTAAAAATATAGTTACCACAGTGTAGATTCGACTATAATTTTTTTTTTTTGACCACACCACGTGGCTTGTGAGATCTCAGTTAGCAGACCAGGGCTCGAACCCACGTCCCCTGCGTTGGAAGGTGGATTCTTAACCACTGGACCACCAGGGAAGTCCCACTTACTTATCTTATAACTGGAAGTCTGTACCTTCTGACCACCTTCGTCCAGTTCCCCTCTCCTACCCCTTCCTCTGATAACCACAGATCTGATCTCTTTTTCTATGAGTTTGTTTTTGAAATATAATTGAACTACAACACTATGCTAGTTCCTGGTTTACAACACAGTGATTCAGTATTTCTGTACATTACAAAGTGACCACCACTAGAGTAGATTTAGAACCCTGTTACCAAGGGTGGGAATGGACATTGCAGAAGCAGGCAACAGTCTCCACCAGGTTGAGCAACCTGTCTCCATAGGCCTAGGCTTTCTGATGTATGAGAACAGTGACATTGAACCACTTGGGATGGAGGACTGATTTCATAATTGATTGGTAGTGACTGCTTATAATGCTTTGTTGAACCCTGAGTCCCTGGTTTTCAGCCTCTGCGGGGAGAGGAATTAGTAGAAGTAATTATTTTGGGTAAATAGGGGAGTATTAGCATGCTGCCATTTATATACCACCCCTGTACACCTTGGCCTTTTTAATGTGCAGTTACTTCAGTTTTTAAAATCTTTTCATTGAAAATATCTGACTCTGGGACTTCCCTGGTGGCTTGTGGTTAAGAATCCGCCTGCCAGTGCAGGGGATACGGGTTCGATCCCTGGTCTGGGAAGATCCCACATGCCATGGAGCAACTAAGCCCATGTGCTACAACTACTGAGCCTGCGCTCTAGAGCCTGTGAGCCACAACAACTGAAGCCCGTGCTCCGCAACAAAGAGTGGCCCCCGCGCACCGCAACTAGAGAAAGCCCGCGCACAGTAATGAAGACCCGACACAGCCAGAAGTAAAAATAAATAAATAGATAGAAAATATCTGACTCTTCTGCTAACCTTTGGACCATTTTTTAATCCTTTAAAAAATATCCTAATACTTTAAAAAAGGGTGCTAATAGACATGAGTCCCAACTTTGTGCTGAACATTCTTAAAGCTGGAGATGGGGATGATGTAGAGAAATACGAAACTCCTTTTTATGTGTATGTCAGAATATCTAGAGTATGGTGGGATAACAAACAACCTCAGTTCTTAGTGGCTTCGGACAGCAAGGTTTATTCCTTGTTCATGCTGCATGTTCGTCATGGGCTGGCTTGGGAGCTTTCCTCTACAACACCTACATCCACGTGGAGGGAGACACCATCTCTGTTTTCCACAGTTGCCCAGGCCGGAAAAGGAGAACATGGGAGGTTGTGCTTTGGCTCTCAGAGACTACAGAAGGGACGCATGTTGGTTCCGTTTACATTTTGTTGGCCCAAGAAAGTCACGTGGTAGAATCTAACTTCAAGAGGGCAGGGAAGTGAAATCTTATCATACTTCTGGAGGGAGAACTGGAAATAGTTGGTGAAGAGCAGTGATAAATACCATGGAGTAACGTTTAGCTTAGTACAAAAATTCACCTTTTTTTTTTTTTTGGCTGTGCCGTGGGGCATGCCGGATCTTAATTCTGCAGCCAGGGGTTGAACCCATGCCCCCTGCAGTGGAAGCACAGAGTCCTAACCACTGGACCGCCAGGGGGTTCCCCCAAAATTCATATTTGACTTTGGAGTATGTTATGTTACCTATGATTGAATATGACCATCTGGTGGACTGTTGTATTACAACATATTAATTAAGGGATGTGTTTAATAATACTGTTAAATATAAAAAACATTTTCCAGGACTTCCCTGGTGACGCAGTGGTTAAGAATCCGCCTGCCAATGCAGGGAACGTGGGTTCAAGCCCTGGTCCGGGAAGATCCCACGTGCCGCAGAACAACGAAGCCTGTGCGCCACAACTACTGAGCCTGCGTTCTAGAGCCCGTGAACCACAACTACTGAGCCCGCGTGCCACAGCTGCTGAAGCCCGCGTGCCTAGAGTCTGTGCTCTGCAACAAAGAGAAGCCACCACAATGAGAAGCCCGTGCACAGCAACGAAGACCCAACGCAGCCAAAACTAAAAAACAACAACAACAAAAAACGTTTTCCAGAGGTAGAAATAACATAGGAAGCATAGGGCTTGGGCTCTTGATTCTTTCTTTCTGTACTGTACTTCATGCTTTCTTCCTTTCTCCCACCCACATGAAAGGAGGGAAGGAATCAAATGATAAAATTGCTATGTAATGTTAGTGAGATTATAGGTGACTTAAAATCTATTCCCCGCCCCCCCACACAAAGTAAGTTCTTAAAGCATATGTTTTATTTTCAGTCAGGGTTTCGTTGTCTATTTGTTTTCTGTTAATCACCAGGAAGATGTTACTGAGCATCTACTGTGCACTGTACACTGGAGAGACCAAAATAAGACACATCCCTACCCTTGGTTTCTACCAGTTTGGAGCAAACTATAATGTAAAACGACAAATGCTACAATGGAAGATTGCACAAAGTACTGGGGAAGCTTAGAGAAGGAAGAACTTTAAGGCAGGGGAACTGATAAAAGACTGAGTTGAGTCTTGAAGAATGAAAACAAACTTGATTGAAGGGAATGGGAAGGTGAGGAACAATTAAGCACATGGCCGTTGTGGGTTGGCACTTGTCCGTGCTCACCAGAAGTTATCTCCTTTGATACTTAACAGTAACATCAGTAGAATCATTAGTTCCAGTTTTACACATGAAGGAGCTAAATTTCAGGAAGATCACATAGTTGGTAAGTGATTGAGCCAGGATGTAAGTCCAGGTGTGTCTGACTCTGGTTTTTGCTGTTTCAGAAACTCCAGTCCAACTTTCAGCTATAAGATGAATAAGGTCTGAGGTTCCAATGTACAATATGATTTCTGTAGTTGATAACCCTGTATTATATAATTAAAATTTGCTAAGAGAGTAGAAAGGAAATATTCTCTGTCTCACACTACATATATGTGAGGTGATGGATATATTAATTAACTAGATGGGAGGGATCCTTTCGCAATGGATATGTATATCAAATCGTCATGATATCTTACAATTGTATTTGTGAATCATACTTCAATAAAGGTGGGGAAAAAATGCTCACGAAAAAAAGAAAGAAACTCCAGCCCATTTTGTGAGTAAATAAGTGAAAGTAAATTGGGAAGTTTGAAGTTTTACTGTAGGCAACAGGGAGCCATTGAAGATGGCTACAGAAGAATAGCATTGTATCTTTTTTAAAAGTCTTTATTGAATTTGTTACAATATTGCTTCTGTTTTTGTGTTTTGCTTTTGTGGCTGTGAGGCAGGTGGGATCTTAACTCCACCACCAGGGATGGAACCTGCACCCCCTGCATTGGAAGGCAAAGTCTTAACCACTGGACAGTCAGAGAAGTCCCAGCATTGTATCTTTGTTAGAAAAATAACCTTGTCAATAACAATTGGGAAGATGGTATGGAGGGAGTATAGATACCCCATTTGTGGTGTTACAGGGACCAGAATGAGAACGCAAAGTGATTTACCATACTGGTTTTTTTTCTCTTCCAGTTTTATTGAGATATCATTGACATACAGCACTGTATAATTTTAAGCTGTACAGCATAGTGATTTGACTTATGTACATTTTGAAATGATTGCTACAATAAGTTTAGTGAAAATTCATCATATCGTATAGATAAAAAAGAAAAAAGATTTTTTCCTTGTGATAAGAACACTTAGGATTTTCTCTCATATATACCTTGGTTTTTTAAAAATAAATTTATTTATTTATTTATTTGTTGGCTGCATTGGATCTTTGTTGCTGTGCGCGGGCTTTCTCTAGTTGCGGCGAGCGGGGGCTACTCTTCGTTGTGGTGTTTGGGCTTCTCATTGCGGTGGCTTCTCTTTGTTGCGGAGCACAGGCTCTAGGCACGTGGGCTGCAGTAGTTGTGGCATGCAGGCTCAGTAGTTGTGGCTCGCGGGCTCTAGAGCGCAGGCTCAGTAGTTGTGGCGCACAGGCTTAGTTGCTTTGCGGCATGTGGGATCTTTGCAGACCAGGGCTCAAAGTGTCCCTTGCATTGGCAGGTGGATTCTTAACCACTGCACCACCAGGAAAGTCCCTGCTGTTTGGTTTTTACATTAAGGTCCATGATACGTTTTGAGTTAATTTTTGTGTATGGTGTGAGGCATGGTCCAAGTTAATTATTTTGCATATGGATGTACAGTTGTTCCAAGGCAGTTTGTTGAAAAGACTGTCCTTCCCTTACTGAGTTGTCATGGCACCTTTGCTGAAAATCACTTGATCATAAATGAGTGCGTTTATTTCTGGATTCTCTAATGTTCCACTAATCTGTATTCCATTCGTTATGCCAGTAGTATGCTATCTTCATTGCTGTAGATTTATTGTAAGTTTTAAAATCAGGTAGTATAATTCCCCCAATTTTCTTCTTTTCTAAAATTATTTTGCCTATTACAGGCCCTACGCATTTCCGTATAAATATTAGGATCAGCTTTGCCATTTTTGACAAAAAAATCTGTTGGGAATTTGATAAGGATTATGATGAACCTGTAGCATGAATCTCTTCATTTTGGTCTTCTTTAATTTCAGCAATATTTTATAACTTTCAGTATACAGATCTTGTACTTTTTTTGATTAAATTTATTCCTAAGTATTTAATTTTTTTCGATGCTGTTATAAATGGAATTTTTTGAATTTTATTTATAAATTATTGCTACTATATATAGAAATACATTTTTTAAAAGACAGGCTGACTTTATTTAGGGGGGACTCTACAGTGGGGTTTTGCAGTCAGGGAGAGAGATTGGGCTCAATTCCTGAAGTATAATTTATATATATGTCATATTCTGTTATCTTGTTAAACTCACTTATTAGTTTTAGTATTTTTTGGTAGGTTCTTCAGGATTCTCTACATCCTAACAGAAATCTTTTAACTGATCAGATGCCTGCCTTAAAAATCCCAAACCAAGTTTTATCCTGGGACAAAATGTCTTTCAGGTTCCTCTTTCAAATCTTTCTTGACGGGAGTGATCTATCTGTGTAACTGGCAGCCTAGCAGAGATGTGTCTTTTGACAACAAAATCAATTTTCTGTCTGACTCAGGTGAGGGTTAAACAGAAAGACCCACGAGTTAAGAGAAATGTGTACACAAGTAAATAGGTATATTTCATTTTGAGAAGTTTTATAATTTTTGAACAGAACAGCAATGTGACCTTTGGCAAATGACTTCTTGGGCTTTAGTTGCTTCGTCTGCTAAGTGGGATAATAATAATACCTACTTCATTGAGTTGTAAGAATTAAATAAATTAATGTGTGTAAAGCACTTAGCATGGTATCTGCCATAATAATCACTTTATATGTTTGTCAATTTTATTAGTATTAAATAGGCAGGAATTAAGTAGGAGGATTAAGAAAGGAAAACTGACTGATCTGAGTTCATCCTAGTGGGGGTGCAGTTAAATCTTGGGTGCCTCTTAATCTTTGTTTTGGGTTACAGATCCCTTTGGATATATCCTCACTTCCCACAGAGGAATGCATACATGAATATAGGTATACACATTTTATATAATTTAAGGGGGAGAGTTCAGTGACCCCCTGAAGCTTATATAAAACCTTTGTAGGGGTTCATTACCCGCAGAATAAGAACCTTTCCTCAGAAAATAAAGTGCTCTTGAAGGATCCTGTCTTGGATACAGAAGGGGATGGAGGTTTTTTCCTCAAAACTGAGTTCTCGAAGGGAATAGTTTAGGAAGTAAACACAGCATTAGCGCTTTTTTCTTGTGGGAAGACACTTGACAATGACATTCAAGGGAAGGTTCTTTTATGAGTATTACCAGATTTCAGTGGACTGTGGGTGATGTGCACTTCAGAGTGTATATCATGACTGTACCTAAGAAAGCATGTTGAAATGCATGTGAGTGGGAGTGAGGTTGTTATAGGGATAACCTTAAACTGCCCTAACTTATTTTTAAGTAAATTTTCACAAACTTCAGTACTTCAGATATAATTAATAAGAAAATACTTGTGGCAGACCTTATGTTGCAATAGTGAGACGGAGAATTGCTCTCAGGTTTTGGATTTTTGCAGGTTAGCCAGGACACAGCTGAGGGAGGTGATAGATCAGACCGTGAGCTTCTTGAACATGGTGCCTGTGATTCTTCAGTGTTGTGTCCTCAGTAAACAGAGAGTGCAAAGTTTTGCATAGTCTTATGTTTGTGTTTTTAAATAAATTTATTTAATTAAAAATTTTTGACTGTGTTGGGTCTTCGTTGCTGCACGCAAGCTTTCTCTAGTTGCGGCGAGCGGGGGCTACTCTTACTTGCGGTGCGCGGGCTTCTCGTTGCGGTGGCCTCTCTCATTGTGGAGCACAGGCTCTAGGCGCATGGGCTTCAGTAGTTGCAGCATGCAGGCTCAGTAGTTGTGGCTCGTGGGCTCTAGAGCACAGGCTCAGTAGTTGTGGCGCACAGGCTTAGTTGCTCTGCGGCACGTGAGATCTTCCGGACCAGGGCTCGAACCCGTATCCCCTGCATTGGCAGACGAGTTGTTAACCACTGCGCCACCAGGGAAGCCCTGTTGTTGTTTTTTAAAAAGTGATGAAGGCTGGCAATACACCAAGGTGTAGATCTCTCTTCCCTCAGTAACTAACTTATATAAGGAATTCTTCTCTCTGGCTTCATTTCTCTTTTATTTTTTATTTTATTTTATTTTTTGCAGTACGTGGGCCTCTCACTGTTGTGGCCTCTCCCATTGTGGAGCACAGGCTCCGGACGCGCAGGCTCAGCGGCCATGGCTCACGGGCCCAGCTGCTCCACGGCATGTGGGATCTTCCCGGACCGGGGCACGAACCTGTGTCCCCTGCATCAGCAGGCGGACTCTCAACCACTGTGCCACCAGGGAAGCCCTCATTTCAAGTTTTAAAACATTGTTTTTAGGCCGTCTTTATTGCCAAAATTTCACATCGGATGTATATTTATGAGATCTCATTATACTTCTCAATACTAGTATTTTTGAGTCCTAATATAGTTCATGGTAACTTTTACCTACCTGTGTTATTAAGAAGCTACTGTCAAATCTTGGCATTTTCTTTGGAGTAAAGGTCATTGGGATAATAGTGATAGGTTGGAGTTAATTTGAGCTTTGGTTAAAATAGAATTTGTTTAGTTTAAAATTAGCATGAGTGGGATTATATTATGATATACATAATTCTTTTCTAAAATTTTTGAAATATAATTAGATTATCTTTTTACTTACTAAAACATCAAAACGTTGTCTTTTAGTTTGAGTCTGAATTTCTTCTGATGTCACCACGTAACCTGTGGATTTCTAATTGTAGAAATCTGTTATTTCAGTCACTTAAATTTTACTTACAATTGTTATTACATTAAATATGGAATATGGAGAAAAAAATAAAAGTTCACCCCTTTTCATATCACTCTAACATAGACACTGTATTTTTGATCTATTTTCTTTCCAAGTTTTTTCATATGCATATTTTGTTTTCATTTTATTAATGATTGTATATATATAGAATTTTATAGCCTACTCTTCTCCTTAACATGTAAAAGAAAATTTCCATGTTGCTAATCTTCATAATTTTTTGAAAGGTGCTTTATTTTCCATTGAGTAGACTGACATAAACGTCCCGTAATCACCCCTGTTCCTCCACTTCTCTTAATATTATAATTACTGTTGCTTATTATGCCATATAAAGTGATCTGGCAGCATTTTTGTAGATAAAGTCCTTTTCATATTTTGGATTATTTTTATAGGACAGATTTCCGTAAGCAGGATTGCTAATTTAAAAGAAAGAAACATTTTGATTCTTGATACATATTTAGAGGTAAGCGGGCTCTAATGTCCAATTGCTGGGTCTCAGGTTCTGGCTCTATCACTTTCTAGCTGTTGGACTCTGTGTAAGCTATTCAATCTGTCTGTGTTTGTTTACTCATCTGTAAAATGGGGATGATGATAAAAGCCCTGTTATAGGATTTTTGAGAGAGATAAAGAGGGTTCATGTTCAGGAAGCCTTTCAAACAGTGCCTGTTAACTCAGTAAGTTCCTACTTAAATGTGAACTCTTATTTTTATTATAACTTGAAAATGCTCCCCAAAAGGGAAGTATCGAATTATAATGCCAACAGCAACGTGTGTTAGGACCAGTTTCACCGAACTTTGTCATGCATGGTGTATTAAAACCTTTATAAAAGGACTTCCCTGGTGGCGCAGTGGTTAAGAATCAGCCTGCCAATGTGAGGGACACAGGTTTGAGCCCTGGTCCGGGAAGATCCCACGTGCCGCGGAACAACTAAGCCCGTGCGCCACAACAACTGAGCCTGCTCTCTAGAGCCCACGTGCCACAGCTGCTGAGCCCTCGTGCCTAGAGCCCGTGCTCCGCAACAAGAGAAGCCACCGCAATGAGAAGCCCGCGCACTGCAATGAAGAGTACCCCCTGCTCGCCGCAACTAGAGAAAGCCCGCGCACAGCAACGCAGACCCAACACAGCCAAAAATAAATAAAAAAACAAAACAAAACAAAAAAAAGCCTTTATACAAACCTTTTTACTTCTTAGTTTAATAATTGAGAAATAGTACTTAAGTTTTAAATTTTTGCTTACCTGATTAGTAGGACTATTGAACATTCCTGAATTTTATCACTTGTATTTTTTGTATATGCTCAGTCATGTTTTGTTCATAGTTTATTGGAGGGGGGGTTTTCTTAATGTTTTTCCTATTATTAATTCTTTATGTAACATGTTTTAAGACATTTACTCTTAAGTATTTTGCTTCCTTTGGCTATATAGAAAATTATCTTTTGTGTAGTTAGGTTCCTTATTTCTTTTAATGCATTATGGTTTTATTCAAGTCTTTGTAGAAGGAGAGAATTAAGAAAAAATTTTGTTGATTAGGATAACAACACCTTAGGATTTTTGACTTTTTGGAAAGTCAGAACATTTGATTTATTGTCCTTTTTTGTTCAGTCTTATTCTCTGTCTCTTTAGCGCACAGTACTGGGAGGAGAAACTTCTTCAAGTTTTTTAAATTCATTTTTGGCTGTGTTAGGTCTTCGTAGCTGTGTGCAGGAGTGTTCTAGTTGAGGTGAGCTGGGGCTACTCTTTGTTGTGGTGCGCAGGCTTCTCATTGCAGTGGTTTCTCTGTTGCAGAGCACGGGCTCTAGGCATGCGGGCTGCAGTAGTTGTGGCGCGCGGGCTCAGTAGTTGTGGCTCACGGGCTTAGTCGTTCTGCGACACGTGGGATCTTTCTGGACCAGGGATCGAACGCGTGTCCCCTGCATTGGCAGGCAGATTCTTAACCACTGTGCCACCAGGGAAGTCCTTTTTCAAGTTTTAATCATGGAATTGTTCCTATATATTTTTTTAATAACCTAGGATTAGTGGTGTTTTATAAAGGAAAATATTGAGAAGTTACCTTACTTCATAGTCTTAATGAAAAATGGTTAAACATATTACATAAATGCAGCGGTGGTTCTATTTCTTTATTTACTGCCACACATTTTCTATTTTTCTGTCAGTCTTATTACTTTTTCTCTCTTAATATTTGTACTTGTAAGCTGCTAAAGAACAGCCACATGCTTCCTCAAGGTACTTGACTGCGCTGTGCCTATAGCTTCTTTTGTAGGTGATATTTAGGATTTTAGGGGAAGTAGTGGGGGAAGTGAGGGGAGCCATAAAGTGGATAAGGGGAATTGATAAGTTAATTAAAGCCAGTAGTACTTGATTAATCTACTGCTGCCCCCAGGATTCAACATCTTAGAGTTTGTGCTTCGATGGAAGGGCACAAAAGGAAGTGAAGGAATTCTGTTAATTGATCATAGGAATGATTTCTCCAAATACAGTATTTTTATTAAATCTTATTGAGTAGTTTTCACCATTGACCAATCTTTGTGCTTCATATACATTTTCTAAAAGACTTGTAAATTTAATTTAATTAGGATAAAAATCTTGAGATTGAAACTTGTGTAGAATTTTATTCATATTTGAAACTACATTACAGTGGAAATAAAAACTTTTGCATGTGTCTTCTAAAACTATTTAAAATAATTCCAAAGTTCATAATAGATAATTCTTTGGAATGATATTATTTAACTTTGTGATATTGAAAGAGTAGACTTCTATTTTTTAGTTGTTTTCTTCTGAACACAGCCTGGCTTGTCTGTGTACAAGTGTCAATCATGCAATCAGCATTTTTGTAGAAGGGTTGCTTTCTTGGTTGTATCTTAAATCTTAACTCCTTTAATTTTGTTATTCTGAATTTTAGTGGGATTACTGTAACATTGAAGGTTTGGAGAATATTTCATGGAAGGTGATGATTTATAGTCAATGTTCTGAGTTGGTAAGATTTTACAGGGTACCAGATCTGGAAAAAAAAAAAAAGAAATTTCTTGACTTGGCCTTTATCGAAACAAAAGTTAAGAATTTGATTCCCATTTCCTGCTCTTCTCCCCCATATTGACAGTCTTTAAAACATTTGTTTATTTAAAAATACGAATTCTTTAGTAACCAAGACCACAGTTAAATCATAATTTAAGCTAGTTTATTAAAACAACAGAAGTAGACTGAAGTTACATAATGTTTCTTTTTATTTCTTCAGTGCCAGGAGTAGAAAACACTTGGCCAGCTTCATAGAAGATTAGAAAGTTTGAGGAGGAAAAGTAGACTTGTTTGTTTATTGAGCAGGAGGGTAATTGTCCATAATTACAGATGCTTGTTTTGAGGCTTGGAGAAGGTGGTTTAAAAAAAAAACTTATATTTAAAAAAACCATGATAAACACCTATAAATAAAAGGAGTAAGAAAAATTTGTCAAAATATGGTTGCAGTATCTTAAGTAGACTTATTGCATGAAAATTCCTTTGTTAAGCGGGGGGGGGGGGGGGGGGGGGGGGGGGGGGGGGGGGGGGGGGGAAACGTGGCTCTGGTTTGGGAGAGACCTGAGTAGGACATTTTTGGTAGACATTGAAGACCATTTTAGGGGGTTAATATTTCAGTTTTGACTTCACTCCAGATAGAATAGAAAGAATTTGGAGATTTACCCATAGGGTTAACCTAAGGTTTTAACGTTGTGATGCAAAATGTGTTTGTTTCCCTTTGTTTCATATTCTCAGCTCCCAACAAAATTTCATTAAATAATATAAAATAATAAAATGGACTTGTTGGTTTACTTGAAATTAAATGGTAGGGGCGAAGTTCCTGTAAAAGGTTAGCAAAGAGTTAACCTTAGGGGCTTTCTCTGTTGGCTGTCTCCAGCAAGGTTCCCGATCTGAGCTTTGGAGAAATCCATCCCACCTTTTTGAGGCGCCTGCTACGCACGGATCTACTTTCTCTAGTCGTGCTTTTTCCTCCACCTACCTTCCCCCTCCTCTTTCTTGTAGGCTCCCCAAGTGTGTGTCTTGGGTGTGTGTTTGGTGGTGGGTGTGTGTGGCGGGAGAGTCTCAGAGCTATAGGAGAAGTTGCAAGAAAGAACCTTAATGCTCATTTATTTTGTTGTGTGTGGATGGGTGCTGCAGTGGGATCGGGGTGGCAGGTCTCGGTTGGGAGCCAGGGAGCCTGCCCTATTGAATCGCGCTGCCGGAGGATGGATGGTGAAGCCGAGAAAGTGTTCTTATCAAGTGGCTTTGGATCTGGGAGGGTAATATGGCTGATCCCGGCGGTGATAGCAGTTTTTATAAGGTGATTTAAGTACTAAAATGTAAAATGACAGTAAAGAGAGTCAGAAGCCCAAATGCCCTAAGGGTAAAAGTTTTGTTCTTTTGCAGAGGAGCATATTTTTGCATCTGGTTCTGGAGAATGACTTGGCTTGGATTGTTACTGTTAAAAATAAAGACAAAACTAACAGAAGTATTGCATTTCTCTATTATGTGTTTAACTGTATTAAAGCATTAAATATGATAGCACTAGATATTGAGATATGTATTTTTATTGTGGAATCAAATCTGGGTTTGTAAAATAAGGAAAGAACAAATCATACAGGTTTTATATTCTGAATTTGGAATTTGGCTGATAGGAGAGTGATAGGAATAAAGTAGTATCTTTAACCCCCCTCTTTGGTTCCCAAGATTTTTTACCTAGTTTCTAAAGTAGTTTTATTAGCTATTCTAGAATAATTCAGCATTTTGATTCCAATTCTGTGTAAATTGTGTGTGGACGTAAGAGTAGATACACTTCTGTATAATACTTAAATCGTAGTAAGAATTTGACACATTTTGAAATATTTATGTAATTTGAAAACTCTGAAAAAACACTTGGACTCAAGTATTCTGTGGCAGGTTTGAGGATTTTCAACATATTGCTTCATGTGTGTTTAACCCCCAGTTATAATTAGAAAAGAAAAAAAAAAGTAAAATCTTTGGCCCCTTCACCAGCATTTTAACATATTTCTTCTGGTACTCTGCTAGAATTTAATTAGATCAGAAGAAGAGAAAAAAACCCAACTATTTTGTAGCTAATGTGTTTTAGAGAACTTGTTTCAAGCTGAGAGAAAAACTGTTTGATGAATTTAAATACATGTTCCCTTTCTGTTAAGTAAAAATATGATAGTATAGGTTTAATTTCATTATGTTACAATTTAACTCATATTTAGACTTCTACTTATTCTGAGATATTTAACACTTAAAATACTTATGTGTAATATTTAATATATTTAACCTCAACTGGCATTAGTTATATATCTTTTTTTCTTGTAAAATCTTGTAGTATATGCTAAGTATGATAAACTATCTCTTCTGGAATAATTTTTATTATAGAAGCTGCAGCAGTGCCTGATTTCTAAGTAGAATTTTCTTTTTCTTTTTAAACCTAGGGCATAAAATCCTGCCTGGCTACTTTTCCGTTTTTTCTTTTTTTTTTTTTACATCTTTATTGGAGTATAATTGCTTTACAATGGTGTGTTAGTTTCTGCTTTATAACAAAGTGAATCAGTTATACATATGTTCCCATATCTCTTCCCTCTTGCATCTCCCACCCTCCCTGTCCCACCCCTCTAGGTGGTCACAAACCACCGAGCTGATCTCCCTGTGCTATGCTGCTGCTTCCCACTAGCTATCTACCTTACGTTTGGTAGTGTATATATGTCCATGCCACTCTCTCGCTTTGTCACAACTTACCCTTCCCCCTCCCCATATCCTCAAGTCCATTCTCTAGTAGGTCTGTGTCTTTTTTTTTTTTTTTTTGCGGTTCGTGGGCCTCTCACTGTTGTGGCCTCTCCCGTTGTGGAGCACAGGCTCCGGACGCACAGGCTCAGCGGCCATGGCTCACGGGCCCAGCCGCTCCGCGGCATGTGGGATCTTCCTGAACCGGGGCACGATCCCGTGTCCCCTGCATTGGCAGGCGGACTCGCAACCACTGCGCCACCAGGGAAGCCCGGATCTGTGTCTTTATTCATGTCTTACCCCAGGTTCTTCATGACATTTTTTTCCCCTTAAATTCCATATATATGTGTTAGCATATGGTATTTGTCTTTCACTTTCTGACTTACTTCACTCTGTATGACAGACTCTAGGTCTATCCACCTCATTACAAATAGCTCAATTTCATTTCTTTTTATGGCTGAGTAATATTCCATCGTATATATGTGCCACATCTTCTTTATCCATTCATCCGACACTTAGGTTGTTTCCATCTCCGGGCTATTGTAAATAGAGCTGCAATGAACATTTTGGTACATGACTCTT
>NW_021703776.1:100181058-100207376 GCF_005190385.1 Monodon monoceros | reverse complement strand
CTCTAGGAGGTGGGTCAGAAAGGATCTTGCTGTGATTTATGTCATAGAGTGTTCTGCCTATGTTTTCCTCTAAGAGTTTGATAGTTTCTGACCTTACATTTAGGTCTTTAATCCATTTTGAGCTTATTTTTGTGTATGGTGTTAGGGAGTGATCTAATCTCATACTTTTACATGTACCTGTCCAGTTTTCCCAGCACCACTTATTGAAGAGGCTGTCCTTTCTCCACTGTACATTCCTGCCTCCTTTATCAAAGATAAGGTGACCATATGTGCATGGGTTTATCTGCCTGGCTACTTTTCTAAAAGTAAAGTTAAATGATAGTGAAATATATGTTTTATTTTCTGTAAGGCCCATTGAATTGGAAACAATGTATTTTAACAAGTGTTTAAATTTGAATTTTAACTATTTCATAGTGTATATTTCAGAATAAACAGTTGCTGTTTCCAATGTAAAATGTTATATTTATTATAAACTTATGATTGTTCTAGTTGTATAGTTTCTTTATGCACATATGTTTTTAAAAATATTTATTTATATATATATATTTAAATTTTTGGCTGCGTTGGGTGTTCGTTGCTTCGCGCGGGCTTTCTCTAGTTGCTGTGAGCGGGGGCTACTCTTCGTTGCAGTGTGGTGGCTTCTCTTGTTGCAGAGCACGGGCTCTAGGCAGCACGAGCTTCAGTAGCTGCAGCATGCGGGCTCAGTAGTTGTGGCGCGCAGGCTCAGTAGTTGTGGTGCATGGGTTTAGTTGCTCTGTGGCATGTTGGATCTTCCCAGACCAGGGCTCGAACCCGTGTCCCCTGCGTTGGCAGGTGGATTTTTAACCACTGCACCACCGGGGAAGTCCTGCACGTATATATATACGTATACACACACACACACATATATATATATACACACACATACACACATACATATATATATTTTTAACATCTTTATTGGAGTATTTGCTTTACAGTGGTGTGTTAGTTTCTGCTTTATAACAGTGAATCAGTTATACATATACATATGTTCCCATATCTCTTCCCTCTTGCATCTCCCTCCCACCCTCCCTATCCCATCCCTCTAGGTGGTCACAAACCACTGAGCTGATCTCCCTGTGCTATGCGGCTGCTTCCCACTAGCTAGCTATTTTATGTTTGGTAGTGTATATATGTCCACTGCACATATGTTTTTAGCATCTAGACCTATATGCAAAATGTAAAATAAATACAAGACTAGTGTTATATACCCAAGTCCGTCCTTTCTAAGCTACCTAGTGCCTTATTAAAGAACACTGAACCATTTTTTCTTTGCTTCAGTTTAATGATAACAAAAATGTAATTTCTCTGAAGTGTCAAATTATGCAGTAGCTTCCTATATTTTGATTTGAGAGGAGTTTAGTAAATTGTTTTTAAATGTTTCTTAGCTTTTATATTTCACGGATAATGGAAAAGTGTCTGTGACTTAGCTGAAATATGATGTGTGATGCACTCACCTTGTTCCATCACAGCCATTTGGCTCTTAGTGGTGAAGTGGAATGTGAACTGTCCTTCCTATAAAAAAGTGCATTCATTTATGCTGTTCAACTGGGACTGATGACACTCTGTGATGTTAAAGAAAAATGTGGTCATCATGTGGAAGCTTCCCCACAGTGTAACTTTTATTTTGAAGAAGTTAATCCCAGTTTGTTTTTAGATGTTTTATTTTTAAAAAAGCTGTTTCTTGAGTAGAATATTGTTAAACAAATGATAAACACCATAAACTGTAATGCTGTAGCTGTCCCCTTCAGCTGCCTTCTCCTTACAAAAAAGAAGCCACCGCCTCTAAGAACAGTAAAAAGAGAAAAACAACAAAAGAAAACCCCCCAGAAAACAAAAGCCTTTTTTAATGTGGGAAAACTAATGGCTTATTTAACATTTTCCTATAGCCATTTTTGAAATCTCACTTAAATCTTCCATCATGGGTTAGAATGGGCTGTGTTTCTCTTAGAATTTGGTCTTATCTCTATATTTGGCTCTATGGTTTTGCATAATGTTTTGAATAGTAATAAATAATAACTTGGTCCTTTTTTCATCTTGTGTTATGTATGGACTTCAAGAAATACTTTTCCCTTTTCAGGTCTGGCAGATTAAAAATAAATAATTAAATAAACTTTATATTATCTAAAAGTAAAAAGGACAAAGGAAAAGATGGAATGAAAACTGAAGTAAATTTAGGTCTGTTGAACTTGAAATGCTGTTGTGTATACTACTAACTACTACTACTAAAGCAATCTAGAAAAAAGGTGTTAAAGATACATTTCCATATTTTTGGTAAAATAATTATTAAAATTGAGAAACCATGGATAAATGCGGATGTTTTGGCTTGGTTAAAGTAATGTAAAGTAAATCTGTAGTTACATTTTACTTTGATATGGAGTGATGGTCCAGTAATTTTGATGATAGTAATATATACATCCTGTAACTTGAATTATTACATTGTCTGTAAATACCTCTAAAGATGGTGGTAAAGCTTCAAAAATTTTTCAACCTGGCACTCAGGAATGTTAGGAAAAAGAAGTTTTATCTATTACATTATAGGGAAAAATGTAGGCAGGATGTGTTATGAATTGTGTTTTCATGAAGAGATCAGTATTCTTTGGTGTTTTTTTCTTAAGTCCAGTGAAAAATTTAGAAGTCAGATATCTAGTTGCTTATAATAAAGGTCAGCAACTCTTCCTCACTCCTTAGTGCCATTCTCCAAAGGAAACTTTAAATTATTTGTGTGGTTTTTGTGACTAAATAATAAGCTTATTTTATGATTTATCAATTTTACATTGATTTCTGCTCTGATAGATGAGGATTTGGTTCATTTTTTCTACTTACCCAATAGATGTATCACTTTTAATTTCCCTGTTCTCTTTGCAATTTATGTAATATAATAGACTTTTTCTTCATGTTAATATAGATTGTCTATCTTGATTTCCCAGGAGTAAAATTGAAGCTATTACTGCTTCTACTTTTCTCTTCACCTTTCCTTTCCCCTTTATGCCCCTATGTCTGTCATTTCTGCTTTGGCATTGTCAAGGTTGAGAACGTTTATACTCTGTTTGCCTGTGACTTGGTTTTAATAGTTGGAAATTGATGAATAGTTTCTACATTATTGTGATGGTATAAATATTGTTCACAGCAGAGGAGAGTACAATTACATTTCCTGTATTGGTTCTTGGTTTTTGAGTCTGTAATTGCCTTTTTTCCTGTCTTATTTGTCATTGTTCTTTCTTCCATGTTATCAGCTTTCCATGCTATTTTTTTTTTTGTTTGTTTGTTTTTTTTTTTTTGCGGTATGCGGGCCTCTTGTGGCCTCTCCCGTTGCGGAGCACAGGCTCTGGACGCGCAGGCTCAGCGGCCATGGCTCAGGGGCCCAGCCGCTCTGCGGCACATGGGATCTTCCCAGACCGGGGCACGAACCCGTGTCCCCTGCATCGGCAGGCGGACTCTCAACCACTGCTCCACCAGGGAAGCCCGGCTGTTTGTTTTTATTGCTGTTATTTTATGTATGTGAGTACTTTTCCCCCTGAGGAAAGGCTTCTCCTAGTCTTTTTCCTTATTATGGACTAGATGTTATCTACACCTGTTACATGTTGTTCTTTGCATCACTTTGTTGGACTTTGCATCACTGCATTTGCACTTGGGCTCTGCTCTTATTGGATCTTTATTCTTTGAATTACTTCCTTGTTTTAATGCAGTACATCCCTCACAGAAATTTCTAGAAAGAATATGTGGAAGATGCAGTTTTGAATTCTGGCATATCTGAAAAAGTCTTCATTAACCCTTATAGTTGACTGGTGTTATTTTTATTCAAGCCAAACTAAGTTGAAAATTATTTTCCGTCAAAGCTTTGATTGCATTGCTCCAGTGTCTTTTAGTATCCATTGTTGTTGTTGAGAAGTCTGATACAGTGTGTTTCTTGTTCCATTGTGGGTGATGTGTTTTATCTTCCTCTGTGGAAGCTCCGTAGAGCTTTCTTTCTGTCCTTTTTAAAAAGAAATTTCTGAAAGATGTTTAGAGGTGGTTCTTTTCCATTATTATTAAACTAAAGGCTCATTTTTTTAATTCTTGGGAAATTTTCCTATTATTGCTTTAATTCTCTTTATAATTCCTTTTAGTTGGTTATTGGGCTTTATGTATTCATGCTCACTCCTCCACCCCCATTTTTTTGTCCTTTTGTTTTTCTGGGCATTTCCTCTATTTTATTCTAAGACTCTGTAATTTTACTTTAGCAGTCATATTTTAAATTTTCAAGAATTCCACCCGCCCCCCACGCCCAGCATCCTTTTTCTATTTTATGGATTCATAATCTTCTTGAATCTCTTTGAAAATGTTAATAGAGGTTTTTTTTAAAGTCATCATCCTTCCTCTTATCTGTTTGCTCTAGGGTAATTGTTGTTTATCTTGGTCTCATTTATGTTGTAGGGTTT
Organism: Monodon monoceros; assembly: GCF_005190385.1. Classification (NCBI taxonomy): domain Eukaryota; kingdom Metazoa; phylum Chordata; class Mammalia; order Artiodactyla; family Monodontidae; genus Monodon; species Monodon monoceros. The sequence continues at coordinate 100,202,934 of NW_021703776.1, read as the reverse complement.
TTAATCATACATCTGCTGATCCTTGTCACTCATATTTAAGACCTAGTAGAAGGGCTCATGGTGAGTTCTTGGTGGGAATTAATGATTAGTTTGAAGTTGATAACCCTTTGTATTCTGACATTTAGGAGTCCATTGTTTTATCCCAGAGTGCCAACCCTCCCCCTACTCTTTTCCCCAGTTTCCTTCCCCAGACAGTGATTTTTTTTTTTATAAGAAAAGATCTCTCCATTTTATTTTATTTTTTAAATGATAATTCTTTTTCTTAAAAAATTTTTTAATACTATTTCAGTGGGCTTTTATTGAAAGGAGATAATGTGTGTATGTTTGATCTGCTATTTGAACCAAGAGATTCTCCTTCAGCTTTTAAGCTGGACTAGACCAAAGCTAATATTCACATGTGTATTTTATCCAGTGTTTCAGAATGTGTTAGGTTGTAGAAATATAATGGGAGCTTTAGGTTGTATATGTGTTCTGGGTGTTTAGAAAAGAGAGTACTCACTTTGTGTGTTGGGCCTTTTACAACAGGTGGAGGAATAGGAAAACTGTCACAAAAAAGTTATGAATATGATACCTGCTGGTGAAAATATTCAGATAGCTCAGGAGAGTATAATTAATTAAATAGTGTAAGGCCTTTTCCCCCTGTCTTCTGCCCTGTATTTCAGAGAGAATTATTGTGAACTCTATCTTGTATCCTTCTTGACTCTTGCTATGCATATATGTTTTCTATTTTTACATAATGTGCTTACATTCATTTTCACACAGATGGGATCATTTTATATGTATTTAAAAAATTTTATTTATTTGGCTGTGCCAGGTCTTAGTTGCAGTATGTGGGATCTTCGTTGCCGCCTGTGGGATCTTTGTTGCGGCATGTGGGATCTTTAATTGCGGGCTGTGGGATCTAGTTCCCTGGATTGAACCCGGGCCCCCTGCATTGGGAGCACAGAGTCTTAACCACTGCAGCACCAGGGAAGTCCCCTCATTTTATATGTGTTGCTTTGTGATTTTCTTTTGTCACTTAGTTTATCTTGAACATTTTTCTATTTTAGCATATATACATCAATATCATTCTTTTCAAAAACTGCCTAATATTCATCCAGCTGCTGCAAATTAAGGGCTTTGCTTATGCCAAGAAGTGTTCAGGAGTGTTCTAGATTCTGGGGATTCAGTGGTGCACAACGGAGATCAAGCCCTTTCTTTCACTGGACAAATACTTCAGTAGTGAGATGAACAAAATAAATGTATTCCTTATCATTAATTTCAGACAGTGAGAGGTACCATAAAGAAAATAAAACTGTGGTAATGGTATTGAGAGTGTCTGTTAATGGTTCTGAGAGACAGTAATGCATGTAGTGAGGTTGTCAGGAAGGTCTTGTTGAAGTGATGATATTGAAATAGACCTGGGTGAAGCGGAGGCAGTTACGAGAAAATTCAGAAGAACACGGTTCATTGTGAAGCCCCCAAAACAAGAATGAGTGTGTGATGCTCAAGGGACCCTCCTACCTCTCAAAATAAAAGGCTGGTGTTACTGGACATTCAGGAGAGCTTACGAGATCGCATCTGAGAGGCCGGCAGGAGCCTGATCACGTGATGCCCTGCGTGCTAAGAGCAGGATCATGGTAAGGGGCAGGAATTTTATTCTCAGTGCAGTGGAAGCCATTGGGGGGTTTTAAACCAACAAAGCTATTGAAGTAATCTTGGCAGGTATGGCTTTGAGTAGGCTTGTGACAGAGGAGAGAGGTGATTAGATTTTATATGTGTTTTGAAAGCTACTGTGATAAGGTCTGCTAAAGGATTTGATGAGGGGAGTATGAGAAAAAGAAGTAAAGCTGTTGTCTAGAATTTTGGCTTCGGCAGCTTGGGTGGATAGTAGTGTCACTTAGATTATTAGAGAGCCTAGTGGAAAAATGGGTTTGTAAACTAGATCGGAATACCCTAATTTATTTAACCATTCCCTTATTGATGGTCATTTAGTTGATTTCCAGTTTTATTGTTATCTTTGTAGTGAACATCCTTGTGCTTGCATAGATTTACTTGTTGGCATATTTTAGAAGGTAAATTCCTAGATGTAGAGATGTCTGTGTTTCAGGTTTTGATAGTTACTGGCCGATTGCCCTCCACAAATGGAGCATTGACTTAGACTCCCACACAGAGTATGTGTCTGTCGTCCCCCGCCCCGCATCCTTGCCAGCAACATATGCTGGGTGGGGCTGGGGTGGGGGGACAGGGCATACAGTTCTGAAAATGGGAATTGTAGTTCTAATAGAATTTTTCTTTACTAAGTCACCTAAGTACTCTGTTCCCAGAATGAAAATCAGCCCTCATCCTTTTCTTTTTTGTATCTCCGAAGTCATAACATGTCTCTGGCCATAGTTTGTTTCTTCCAGCTACCAGTCATATAGTTGTTGGTCAGTCCTTCATAACTTTGGTGACATTTATGAAGCCTTTCATCATAATTATGATAATAATGATGAACATAAAGACTGTTCATTGTTTAATGTATCCTATCCTAAATGTGTCACATGTGCTGTATTAATCTGTTTAGTCATTACCAACAATCTAAAAGTAAATACTGTTACATCTCCAGTGTTTTCAGTGGAGAAAACTGAGACAAAGGACTTCTACCAATCTTTGACTGTCTTTTCATTTTTATCTTCTTTTTCTGTCAGAGTGTATCTTTCTGATAAGTTTGGCACTGTCACTTGAATACCTTTTTTTAGTCATTATGGGTCAAAACACAAACACAAAGTAAGTGGCAGAAAGAGAGGTGCAGGTGGAGTCAGTGTGTTGCAGAACACATTCAGTTTGGGAGGAAGCTCTGCTTGTTGGTTTCTGGTGGTCAAACTTCCTAGGTTCAAATTCTAGCCTTATAATTAAGCTGCTACTTGATTTGGGGCTGATCACTGGTCTTTCTCATAGCTCAGTTTCATCAACTTTAAAATGGAATAACAGGACTTCCCTGGTGGTGCAGTGGTTAAGAATCCACATAACAATGCAGGGGACACGGGTTCAAGCCCTGGTCCGGGAAGATCCCTCATGCCGTGGAGCAATTAAGCCCGTGTCCACAGCTACTGAGCCTGTGCTCTAGAGCCCAAGAACCGCAACTACTGAAGCCTGCATGCCACAACCACTGAAGCCCATGTGCGTAGAGCCCATGCGCCGCAACAAGAGAAGCCACTGCAATGAGAAGCCCGCACACCTCAATGAAGAGTAGCCCCTGCTTGCCACAACTAGAGAAAGCCTGTGCGCAGCAATGAGGACCCAACGCAGCAAATAAATAAGTAAATAAATAAATATTTAAAAACCTGGAATAACAATAGTACATATTTTGTAGGGTTGTAGTGGGCAATAAATAATGCATGTAAAAGTGGATAGCACATGGCCAGGGCAGAGTAAGTACTTCATCAGAGTTAAGTTAAGTAAATATAATTTACATTACTGGTCAGGAGTGAACAGTCTGTCTAACATTCAGAGCATGGGGAAAAAACACAGGCAATGGAATATCACACTCTTATGAATTGTATGTTCATGTGTAAAGTTAAAGAAATAGTAAATACCACTAGTGTTTTAGTGAGTGAATTGGGATATACATGTATTAAGCTTTTATGTTTCTGCTGGGGTGACATATTATTCCATGGTTATTTTAATTTGCATGTCTTATGATTAGTTAAATTGAGTGTATTTGCCACTAGCATTTCTTTTTTTTTTGCAAATCGCCTACCTATGCCCTGTACCAGGTACCTTTTGACTTCAAATAACAAAAACCTTAATTAAAAATGGCTGAAATGAGTCAGATTTCACTTCCTATGACCAGAGTCCAGGGGTATTTCAGTAGCCTGATGAAATTATCAAGGACCCAGATGCTGTCCCCTTTCCTGCTTTTTAAAATTTCAGCTTGGGAGGAATCAGGCTCCCTGACTTCAGACTATACTACAAAGCTACAGTAATGAAGACAGTATGGTACTGGCACAAAAACAGAAATATAGATCAATGGAACAGGACAGAAAGCCCAGAGATAAATCCACGCACACATGGTCACCTTATCTTTGACAAAGGAGGCAAGGATATACAATGGAGAAAAGACAGCCTCTTCAATAAGTGGTGCTGGGAAAACTGGACAGCTACATGTAGAAGAATGAAATTAGAACACTCTCTAACACCATACACAAAAATAAAATCAAAATGGATTAAAGACATAAATATAAGGCCAGACACTGTACAACTCTTAGAGGAAAACATAGGCAGAACACTCTATGACATAAATCACAGCAAGATCGTTTTTGACCCATCTCCTAGAGAAATGGAAATAAAAACAAAAATAAACAAATGGGACCTAGTGAAACTTAAAAGCTTTTGCACAGCAAAGGAAACCATAAACAAGATGAAAAGATAACCCTCAGAGTGGGAGAGAATATTTGCAAATGAAGCAACTGACAAAGGATTAATCTCCAAAATATACAAGCAGCTCAATATTAAAAAAACAAACAACCCAATCCAAAAATGGGCAGAAGATCTAAGTAGACATTTCTACCAAGAAGATATACAGATGGCCAGCAAACACATGAAAGGATGCTCAACGTCACTAATCATTAGAGAAATGAAAATCAAAACTACAATGAGGTATCACCTCATACCAGTCAGAATGGCCATCATCAAAAAATCTATAAACAATAAATACTGGAGAGGGTGTGGAGAATAGGGAACCCTGTTGCACTGTTGGTGGGAATGTAAATTGATACAGCCACTCTGGAGCACAGTATGGAGGTTTCTTAAAAAACTAAAAATAGAATTGCCATACGACCCAGCAATCCCACTACTGGGCATATATCCTGAGAAAACTATAGTTCAAAAAGAGTCATGTACCACAGTGTCAGTGTTCATTGCAGCACTATTTACAGTAGCCAGGACATGGAAGCAACCTAACTTTCCATCAGCAGATGAATGGATAAAGAAGATGTGGCATGTATATACAGTGGAATATTACTCAGCCATACAAAGAAAAGAAATTGAGTTATTTGTAGTGAGGTGGATGGACCTAGAGTCTGTCATACACAGTGAAGTAAGTCAGAAAGAGAAAAACAAATACAATATGCTAACACATATATATGGAATCGTAAAAAAAAAAAAAAAAGGTTCTGAAGAACCTAGGGGCAGGACAGGAATAAAGATGCAGACCTAGAGAATGGACTTGAGGACATGGGGAGGGGGAAGGGTAAGCTGGGGTGAAGTGAGAAAGTGGCATGGACATATATACACTACCAAATGTGAAATAGATAGCTGGTGGGAAGCAGCCGCATAGCACAGGGAGATCAGCTCGGTGCTTTGTGACCACCTAGAGGGGTGGGATAGGGAGGGTGGGAGGGAGATGCAAGAGGGAGGAGATATGGGGATATATGTATATGTATAGCTGATTCACCTTGTTATAAAGCAGAAACTAACACACATTGTAAAGCAATTATACCTCAATAAAGTTAAAAAAAATCTTCAGCTTGTTGAATATTCACTACAATAATTCACTTAAATAATTATTGAACACCTATAATTTACCGGGAGTAGTCTGTAGCTATGGGAAATAACAGCAGTGAGCAAAACAGGCCATGTTTACTGCCCTCTGAAAGCTTACACTTTGGTGGGGGTAGGGGAGGAGGTGAGCAAGGAGGTAGAATGTTCAGTAAGAAGATGTTAAGTGTTTTTTTTTTTTAATGTGGAAATATGAAGCATTGATTTTAGATATCAGACAAGAACAGAGCTAAGTAATCCAATTTTACTGCAGCAGTATAAAAATCATGCCTTCACCACAGTGTAAGATTTAAATGCATCTGCACAAGGGTACACATTATGTAAAGTGTAGTAGGATTGCTGCTGCCCTGCCAAGTACTTCCAGTCCCTACCCAGGTCCTACTGCAATACTGGTCGTCTCAGTAGTTTCATGAAAGCAAATCATTAGAAATAATAATAATAAAGCAATTAAAAAGACAAATCAAAATGCTTCAGTGACCATATATCCAACTCAAACTTTATCTACTTAAATGATCTTCCCACTAATAAATCTTTATTTCACTCAAACTTGAACAATAAACCTTCCATACTGAAGTATCTTCCTTGCCTAATTAATTCAAAGGAAAAAACCAAAATGATTAGTAAAGAAAAATGTAGGAATTAACACACACTTTTAATTTGTTTTAAATATTTTTAAGGTTTAAAAATTGTTTAAAGTTTTTAATTTCTAGGAAGAAAACATTATCTGAATGAATACCCTAATGGCAAACCACTGTAAAAATGTTTCAGCTGCATTTGGGGCAGAGGGGTAGGGATTATCTTCAAAGCACCCTAGCTTTCTTCATGAGAAGGTCAGAGGTACACGGGTTTGTATTATTGCGACATCCATTAGGTGATCTAAGTTGCTTTTCCTTCAGCAGGGGCTTTATTTGTCAGAAGGGCATTATGCTTGACCTGCAAATGTGGCTGACAGTTTACTGATGAGATTCATAACCTTTGAGTTGCTCTGATATTTTGACGTATTTGCCGGGTTCTGAGCCACATCCTGGAAGGCCACCATAACTTCTGGATCCTGCATGGCTGCAAGAACCTCTGGATCACTAAGAATTTCATTGAGCCCAGGCATTCCTGCCATTCCAGGCATGCCCCCTCCCATTCCACCTGGAAAAGAGCCGCACTGAGCCCCTGATTGTCCTCTGGCCTCTTCCTCCCTCGGGGCTCTTGCGTGTTCTCCCTGAGCCTTCCTGACCCTTTCTGTTCTTTCTTTGATCTCTCGCTCTTCACGTTTTTGCTCATACTTTCTCCGATGTTCAGCAGTTTTCTGGGCCCTTGGTTGAACTTCTTTCAGCATTGCACTAGCACCTTCATCATAACCCAGCTCACAGGCAAGGGCTAGATCGTGCGCAGCTTCTTCCCAGTGGCCCGAAAGCCTGTGTGCTTCCCCTCGCCACTTGTGTGGCTGAGCAGAACCAGGATTTATTTCGATAGCTCTGTCACAGTCTCGGATGGCAGCATTTGGCTTCTGTAATTTGATGAAGACACTTGCTGTCTTGCCATACAGAATGGCCAAACGAGGATTTAGCTTGATGGCATCTGTGAACAAGTCAATGGCTTTCTGTAGGTCACCATCATTTAGGGCATCAGTGGCAGCTACTTTTTTATCATTTGTCTGATCCATCATCTCCTCAGTTATCTCTACGGTTTCATCTCCCATTTCTTGAGGGGCATCAGTGTCTGGTTCAGTCACACCTTCATTGTCAATTTCTAGATCACTTTCCTCACTTGATGGTTCATCTGTCTTTGCTTTCCTCCGCCTTCTTACTATCTTTTTTCTTCCTTGGTATTTTCTTCCAATTTAGTTTTATGAGTGGCCGGTGGTATTTTACCCCCCATGCTCTCCACCCACTCCCTCAGGAAGCGCATTTCCTCCGTATGCAGAACGCTTGGGTCCTGCTTGCACATTTTCATGAAGGCTCGAAGCTCGCTCACTTTGCGGGGGGGGGGGGGGGGGTCCATGGTCCGGAGGCGGCGGGCGCGGTGAGGCTGCGGCCTGATTCCAGGCCCAATGTTAAGTGTTATGGAGAAAAATAAAGCAATGCAGGGGGAAGGGCGAGGCTGAGTTGGGTTATTTTAATGACGTGATCAGGGAAGGCTTCAATGCAGTGACCTTTGAGTGGAGTCTCAAAGGTAGTAGGAGTGCAAGGGCAAGAGGTATGGTGGAAGACAGACAGAGGGCCTCTCCCGGAGCACACAGGCCCGGGGCAGGAGTGAGCCGGCGCCTTCAAAGACCTGGAAGGAGAGCTGGGGCGGGTGGCAGAGCTGAGTGATGGTTGGCAGAGAGGGGGGGCAGGAAGTCAGAGTGTGCAGGGCCTTGTAGACCATTGTGAGATCTTTTGGCTTTTATTCCCGGTGAGATGAGATACCTTTGGGGGCTTTTGAGCAGAGGACAGACCTTATCTGACTAAGACTTTGAAAGGTTCATGCTGGCTGCTGTGTTGAGACTAGGATGAAGGGGATAAAGGCTGAAGCAGGCTTGGTAGTTACGAAAATATTGCAAGCAGCCAGGTGAGAGGTATTTTGGAAAAAGATAGACGTCAGAGAAGTGATTCTGTATATATTTTGAAGGTAGAGCTGAAAGGATCTGTGGAGGAGTTGGGTGTGAGATGTGAGAAGAAGAGAGGAGTGATGTTCACGTTTCTGGTAGCCCATGTGACCAGCGCCGTAAAGATGTGGTCTATCTCTTCGTGTACGTCTGTTTTATTTGGAACAAAAACCTTTCCTGGATGCTCTCAGCAGATTTCCCCTTGGATCCTCTTGGCTGTGATTGGCCATGTATTCCTGTTGTAGGTACAAGTGAGGCCGGGAAAGCCAACATCTGTTCCTCTGAGGCCTTATAATGGGAGGTGGCCTCTGACAGCAAGAACAAGTTGGTGGGGGAGGGGGGGGGGGTGGAGTGGCTGCTGGTTGGGTAACAGTAGTGGCTTCCGTATGTCACTGCCCACTTTTCTGTTGGGTTGGTCATCCTTTAAAAAAAATTTTTTTTTTAAAGTGACTTGTAAATACTCCTTGCATATTAAGAAAATAAGCTCTTGTAATAGTAGATTCTAAATATTTCCAAGCCATATATTTTAATGAGGTTTTTTACTCAGATCAGTTTTCTAATTTTGAAATAAATGAATCCTTTCAAAGTTACAAGTGGGAGCAGGTGAATGCGGAGACTGATGCATAATTTATAGTTTTTCCTTCTCTAGGTGCAAGTGTCATTTTAACCTGAATGCTGGCTAGTCATTCTTTATAAAACTCATTTGGGGTCTTGCAAGGGCAGCAGTGGGGTGGATGGGAAAAACAGAACCACCCTGATTCCTCTGTGCCCCATAGATCTCTCTCTTGTTACTGCCTCCTACCACTGAAGATGTGCAGCTTCATCAGAGGCAGAGTCTTCAGTAAGGTCTTCTTCTTACAGTTTCTTCTTGCTTCTCTCTTCAGTGGTCATTGTCTACTGACTTCTCCCTCCCTCCCTCCCTCCCTTCCTTCACCAACAAAGCTGATAACTGACTTATTATAACAAGAGAATTTTGTTTTATTATATGATTAATTGTCCATCCTCCAACATGGGGGGCGTGTGCTCTTCCTCCTCAGTCACAGCAGAGTTTTGAGCTTCACCTCCACTGCTTACTAGTGGTGTGACCCAGACCGCTTCATTGCACAGCTCCCTTCCTGTTGTGCTAGGGATGGCATTCCCATCAAACACAATGCAAATGCTGCTTCCTGGAGTTGTACAATGTGGTGGTTCTGATGTGACTTGAGGCAAGTTAATTCAGCCCTGAGTTTTCAATGAGATCATGAATGTGGAATTCTAAGAACACTGCCTTTAAGAGACTTAAGAGGAAATGATGAACAATTCCATAGCCCTTCGTTTTTACCTTTGACTAAGGGTTGATTACTAATAACTAATCAAGTGGAGAAGTAGGGTCATTTTGAAGTAGCTGTGAGGTATTATGGAAGGTATATTATAAAAACCTCTATTTTTTTCCCCCTCTGCACACGTCATTGTTAAAAAGCGATTGTGAGTATATGAGTTTGGATCGTTTCCACAGTTCAGCTGGAGCTCTCAGGCCTTTCCAAGGCTCCCTTGTGTTGATGCACAGGGTGGGGGTGGGTACAGATAGGTGAGATACCTTTACAGTTGTTGCATGATAACTTATCAAGGCATAGCCAAGAGAGGGAATTCAGTGCAAGCAAGTGAAAATATATTTAGTTTTCTTTTTCCAAAGTGTTCACTTTAATATACTTTTGGTAGGATATTAGAACAATTTCTAAGTTCCAAGTTCTGTGCTTAAAATCAGGAGATTCTCTAAGGAGTCACTGGTTTAGTTTCTGTACCATAATTCAAGTAGAGTTACAACACCGTTATAGTAGTTGTTGGGAATTTAGGGGTTTAGGGCTCAAAATAAATACACATTCACTTATGTCCTTTTTTGTGCAGGATACTTTTTTGGGGGAATGGTTTAAGTGTAGATTTATAAGGAAAATCAATTTAGTGCATATTAAATACAGTGTATTCCTTTTGATCAAAACTTGCCTAGAGGAATGTTTTTCCAGTAAGTGCAGAGGGGAGTGTAATCATAAATAAGATTGTTTTATTCTTTTTTTAGAATTTGGCTGCGTGCGGGACCTTTTTAGTTGCGGCACGCGGGATCTTAGCTGCAGCATGTGGGATCTAGTTCCCTGACCAGGGATTGAACCTGGGCCACCTGCATTGGGAGTGCGGAATCTTAACCACTGGACCACCAGGGAAGTCTCAAGATTGTTCTATTCTTTTTTTTTTTTTTTCGGTATGCGGGCCTCTCACTGTTGTGGCCTCTCCTGTTGCGGAGCACAGGCTCCGGACGCGCAGGCTCAGCGGCCACGGCTCACGGGCCCAGCTGCTCTGCTGCATGTGGGATCCTCCCGGACCGGGGCACGAACCCGTGTCCCCTGCATCGGCAGGCAGACTCTCAACCACTGCGCCACCAGGGAAACCCAAGATTGTTTTATTCTTAATGAAGTTATGTCTTAGAGCAAGAGAATGGTACATAAATTTTTCCTTATATTAGCCCTGTATTATAATTTGACTTAGAACCTTGTAGCTTTAGATTTGTAGATTACTAACCACCTGTCACTGTGCGGATCTGTAAAGACTCCATGGTGAGATGAATGTATAGGAGAAGTGTAGGAGTTACGTGCTAGTGCATATCCAGGCAGAAGGAGCAACTTAAGGATTGGTGGCACAGACCTGCGGAATTGCTCTGCCCATTTGTAAAGTGTTCAGTGTTAATAAAAATATAATATACTGTACATCATTGTTCCCACATTGAATTTAACCGTAACTAATGATACAATTGTGGCTCTAAAGCAGTTGTCTCCAAACTTATATTTGTTTTCTTTTAAAAAAATTATTATTTATTTTAAAAAAATTATTTATTTTATTTATTTGGTTTTGGCTGCATTGGGTCTTTGTTGCACGCGGGCTTTCTCTAGTTGCGGTGAGTGGGGGCTACTCTTGTTGCGGTGCGCGGGCTTCTCATTGCGGTGGCTTCTCTTGTTGTGGAGCATGGGCTCTAGGCATGCGGGCTTCAGTAGTTGTGGCGTGAAGGCTCAGTTGTTGTGGCTCGCGGGCTCTAGAGCGCAGGCTTAGTAGTTGTGGTGCGCGGGCTTTGTTGCTCCGCGGCATGTGGGATCTTCCCGGAACAGGGCTCGAACCCATGTCCCCTGCATTGGCAGAGGATTCTTAATCACTGCGCCACCAGGGAAGTCCCAAACATATTTGAATCATGCCTCCATTAGTAAGAATTTGAATCCTTGCTCTCAACATCTGTATCCTTTTTATTTTTCTTTTTGAAATAAATAGTGTACGTCTATCACAGTCCTTATATTAATACAGGTTGCTAAACTTTAGGAGAGCTACATTTCACATTCCTTATTAATCTCAAGTTGTAGGATTTGCAGGCCTGTGATTGGGACATTTAAGTGTGTTGTGTGCATTCTGCTTTGGAGACCACTACTCTAAAAGACCATGGTATAAAGAAGATACAGAATGTTCGTTTTTCTGCTTTGAATGTTAAGTGGTATGTAGTGTAGATGGATGGGATAGAGAGAGTGATGATGAGTGGAATCTTTGAATCCCGAAGAGGCCATTGGAGGAATCAGAGTATTGGTGAATTAAAAAGTTTGAGTTCTGGGTCTGCATTCTGTGAAGGCTGTAAATGAATATTCATGTCTCCTTAACGTTTATTTAGTATCCACTGTGCGCCAGGCACTCTTCCCAGCAATTTCATATATGTTACTTAATCCACAACCCTTTTACTGATGAAGAATCCAGCTTGTTAATTTATGTAAGTGGGAAAAAGCCAGAATTCTTCCAGGACTTTGACTCAAAGCTCTTTGTTTTTCTCTCTTTACTACAGCTCTTTTGAGGAGCTCTAAAATCTAGTTGAGGAGTTAGGAGAAATAGACATTCGACAAAGTGTTAATGAGGAAATTCTAAGTGCTTGGAATAGTGACTGTGTTTCTTGGGTCAGAGCTCTGTCTAGCCAAGTGCATACAAAAGATGTTTAATAAATACCTGTTAAGCATTCAAGGACTCTTAGTATCAAGAAGCGTGGGATTTTAAGACATGTGGACTTGAGTCTCAGCACTTCTATTTCCTAACTGTATGACCTTGACCAGTTACTTACCCTCTCTGAGCCTGAGTTTCCTTATCTGAAAAATGGGGGACTCAATCTCAGTTGCACTGGGTTGTTATGAGAATTAAATGATAATGTATAAGATGCCTAACTCACAGGGTCTATTATGTGTTACCTAGCTTCTATAATGACTTTGAACACAAACACAGGAAGGTTCTGTACTTGTTATAACTGTTGGTTCTCTAATCTCCAGGGAGGTGTGTAACAACAGTGCTCTCCAGTTTCTACCTCCACCAGTTCCTTTTGGAGCTGGTAAAAATTAAAAATATCGTATTTTAACATAGTACATTATTTTGTTTCAAATGATAAATAGTAAGATAAAATGTAGTTTTTGTGGCCAGTGTATGGTAAACTCTGATGTCTAGGATATTTTCTTATATCATTTAATTTAATGGTTTTTCTTGGGGGGTGGTGGTGGTAAATACAGGCCAGTGTGAAGAAGAAAATGAAAACATCCACAACTTCACTGTTCACGCAACCCTTGCTGGCTTAAAAAAATTCCATGTACGTGATAAGAAATTTAAATTCTATAAACCAGAAGCCCCCTCTATTAGCTTGGGTGTCATAAAAAAATACCACAGACTGGTGGCTTAAACAACAGAAACTTATTTTCTCACAATTTTGGAGTCTGGAAGCCCTAGATCAAGGTGTCAGCAGGTTGAGTTTCTTCTGAGGCCTCTCTCCTTGGCTTGCAGGTGGCCGCCTTCTCACTGTGTCCTCACCAGGTCATCCCTCTGTGTTGTCCGTGTTCTCATCTCCTCTTCTTTTTTTTTTTTTAATTTTTATTTCTATTTTTAATTTTTTAAAAAATAAATTTATTTATTTTATTTATTTATTTTTGGCTGTGTTGGGTCTTTGTTGTGGTGCGCGGGCTTCTCATTGTGGTGGCTTCTCTTGTGGTGGAGCACGGGCTCTAGGCGTGCGGGCTTCAGTAGTTGCGGCACGTGGGCTCAGTAGTTGTGGCTCGTGGGCTCTAGAGGGCAGCCTCAGTAGTTGTGGTGTATGGGCTTAGTTGCTCTGCGGCATGTGGGATCTTCCCGGACCAGGGATCGAACCCGTGTTCCCTGCATTGGCAGGCAGATTCTTAACCACTGTGCCACCAGGGAAGTCCTCATCTCTTCTTAAAAGGACATTTGTCATACTGGATTCGGGTTCACTCTAACACACTGTTTTTAACTTCATTACATCTTTATAGGCTGTATCTCCAGATACAGTCACACTCTGAGATGCTGGGCGTGTGGGCTTCGGCATGTGAATTTGGGGCGAGCACAGTTCAGCCCGTAACTGCCCTACCCTTGAAACTACTGGTGACTGTTGTATTTATATAGTTCCAGAAGAAGTTCCTGTTCGTATATCTGTGAGCATATGAAATTATATAACTATGGGTAATTAAATTAGTTTCTTTGAACTTAATGTGAACAGTATACATAGCAGCAAAGAATTACTACTGTAGGTTTGTGCTAGGTTGGGGAAATCGACTTGTTATATGGAACCAGACGTGATGGTATATTTGTGTGTGTGTGTGTGTGTGTGTGTGTGTGTGTGTGTGTGTAGTATATATGAGTTTATGTAAATACCAGTATACGAAAGCCTCTTCAATGTAAAGTTGACTAGTTTCATGTTTAAGTCCTTGACGAGCTAAAACTTTTTGTGTGACTAGTTTCATGTTTAAGTCCTTGACGAGCTAAAACTTTTTGTGTGTCAACCTATGAGTTTGATTTATTCATTCAGTCCTTACTGCGTACATACTGCTGTGTCAGGTGCTCTGTTAGGCATTGGAAGTATGCAGGATCATAAGATGAGATCCCTGCCAATCAGCCCTAAAGTTGGGTGAACCAGCAAGGGTGGTGAGACAAGTGGAGATATGGACAGGCTTCTGAGTCCTGAAAAGAGGAGGAGCTCTTTGTACCCTGAGGCTTACACAACGCTTTTATAGAGGAGGTAACACTAAACTGAAGCTTGTAAGGACCGTCCAAAGAGTATTTCAGGCAGAGGGAATAGCACATGTAAAGGCAGAGAGCTTTGAAGGGGATGATAAAAGGTTAAATACGGTGAAAGTATAACATGGAGAGGAGCGACAGTAGATGAGGCTGAGCTGGTGGCATAAGTTGCATCATGAAGGGTCTTTTATGCCATATTAAGAAGTTTGTGGGGCTTCCCTGGTGGCGCAGTGGTTAAGAATCCGCCTGCCAATGCAGGGGACACGGGTTCGAGCCCTGGTCCAGGAAGATCCCACATGCTGCGGAGCAACTAAGCCCGTGTGCCATGAGTACTGAGCCCGTGAGCCTAGATCCCGTGCTCCGCAACAAGAGAAGCCACCACAATAAGCATGCGCACCGCAACGAAGAGTAGCCCACACTCTACAAAACTAGAGAAGGCCCGCGTGCACCAACGAAGACCAACACAGCCAAAAATGAATAAAATAAATAAATTATTAAAAAGAAAAAGTTTGTCTTTCTTTCTTTCTTTCTTTCTTTCTTTCTTTCTTTCTTTCTTTCTTTCTTTCTTTCTTTCTTTCTTTCTTTCTTTCTTTCAGAAGTTTGTATATCTGTCTCTAAGGCTTGCAGTATGCCACCACTGAAGGATGAAAGAAGGGGAGCAGCATCGTATTTGCATTTTCAAAGTATCTGTCTGCATTGGTGTGGAAGAGAAACGAGGGAGATTGGAAGTGGTTGGGTGTTGGCAGGTGAGAGAGGAATGACTGCCTGGAAGAAGACAGTTCGGGGGATGACAGAGAGGCAACAGACTGAAAAGAGGTTTCAGAGGTAGGATTAATAGGACTTATTTAGGAAGGGAAGAAAACTGAAATGATTGAAGTTTCTAGACGGATGGAACAGATTTGGGTAGAAGTCAGATGATGACAGGTTGAGTTTTGGATCTGTTGAACTAAAAGTGCCCATGTTCCATTCAAGCGAAGATGCTCACCGGGAATGTGGATGTGTGGAGGGTGGGTGTGGACCAGAGCCCAGACCCGGTGTGAAGGTGGGAGTTGAGGGCATAAGAACATGTCTAGTAAAAGGAAGCAATTGGGAGCTGTATTCCAGGGAGCGTTAGTATTTTCACTGGTGGTCAGAAGGAAACACTGTAAAGTTGGCCAGCGAAGCCAGGAAATAGATTTCTAGCAGGTCTGTGCATGATGTAGTGTCGGTTGTTCTAGGGATAACTGTGGGGTGAGATAAAGATGACTTAGAGAGTGTCTGATGGATTTGACTGTCTGCTCTCTGGAATAGTGGGTTTGTTAACCAGATTACAGAAGGTTCTGTGGTGAATTAGAGACAAGAGAAAGAATAGGCACGAATAACTGACGAGACTTTCTAAAGAAGGTAACGTGTATGGTATCAGAGAGGAAGGAAGCGGGGCTCAGGAATGATGGACATTTAGAGGTAGGTAAGGCTAGATTTATGGGAGGGAGACAGTGGCAGGAATGGTGGTAGTGGGGAGAGGTTAAAGGGAAACAAAAAAGGGAGGGCATTTTGGAGTAAGGGGCTGACCTGGGATCCACAGCACATGCTGTTGGTAACTTATGTAAGCACACGTAAGGGTGGATACCTCAGTATTGCACTCATTTGATTTTTAAAATGATGCTACTGTGAATGTTTCGGTGAGCTTTTATTCTTTATTTTTTCCTCCCCTACTAAATGGCTATCTTGGATAATCTCTTGAGTGTGAATTGGAATATCCTCAATTTGTCTCAGGACCAAAGATATATTCTGGTATCAGGAATTAGGTTTTTTTTTTTCATTTTCAATTATACTTAAGTAGGAAAAGCTGAATTAGTGAATCTGTTACATGGCGTTGAGATACTTTTCTGGTGATGGGGAAAGGAATCTAGCTAGCACTCTGAGTTAGCCTGTTACACTGGGGAAGAAGGTAGTTGTATAAGCTTCCTAGGGCTATTGTAACAGAGTACCAGAAACAGAAATTTACTGTCTCACATCTGCTCCGGGCCTCTCTCTTAGTTTCTGGTGGTTGTTGGGCAGTCCTTGGTGTTCCTTGACTTGCAGCTGCATCACTCCAGTCTGTCTCCATTGTCACAAGACCTTCTCCCTGTGTGTCTGTGTCTCTTTGTCCAAATTACCCTCTTATAAGGACACTGGCCATACTAGATTTAGGGCTCATCTTACTCCAGTATGACCTTATCTTAACTTGATTACATCTGCAAAGACCCTATTTCCAAATCAGGTCACATTTCTCAGGTTCCAGGTGGACATGAATTCTGGGGACAGTATTCAACAAAATATGGTAGTTTTAGAAATGAATTTCTAAAGTGAAGTTTCATGCATCAACTAAAGTTGTAGAGCGGGTTTTATAATACTAATGGAATTGTCAAAGCAGGCCCATTAGAATTGTTTTAACCTATTTAGGGCTTAAGTCTCTGTGATTATACGTTTTTAGTGTTGTAAACCAATTCAGATGAAATCTTATAAATCTAAATCCGAATTATAAATTAAAACTTCCCCACTTTTATTATTTTTAAGTGTAAGAATACCATTATTACCAAGGAGAGATCATTGAGGATAATCTTTTCTGATGAGAAAATGATGAGAAATGCCATTGTATGTTTTAAAGTAGATGGTTGTAAAATGCTTACTGTTGGATTCCCCTCTGTCCCCCAAATACCAGACTGGTTTTTGAAAAAAATAAACCTTTTTATTCTAAATCTAGTAGTAAAAAAAGAAATTTAACCCAGTCTGGGTAGATACCACCTGAAGATTTAACTTTTTTTTGGTTTGTTTGTTGAGTTTCTTTGTACATAATTTCTGCTTTTTTCTTGTGTTTTCAGTTTTCAGGGATGGTAGAAAGGTACATTTTCTTCATCGTCTTGCCTTCTTTTAAAATTTATGTCAGGCTTCATCCAGGTCTTTCTGCTGTATTTTAGACCAGTGCTGTCCAGTAGTGCTTTCTGTAGTAGTGGAAATGCTCTATATCTATGCTTTTCACTGTGGTAGCCGCTGGAAATGGAGCTGGTGGGACTGAGGAGCTGAATTTTAATAGTATTTAATTTTAATTAATTTAAGTTTAAATAGTCACATGTAGCTAGTAGCTACTGTGTTGCTCAGCCCAATTCTAGACTTCTCTCCGATTTCTCTCTCCAGTCCTGCCTTCCTTTTCTCTCAGGTGGTCATTGTTATTAGTTTGGGGTCTGTCCTACCAAAATTTTTTTGGTGTATATGTAAGAAATACATGCACATGTTTGAATATTTACTGGTATTAAAAAATACATTTATGTATTTATTTATTTTTGGCTGCGTTGTGTTTTCATTGCTGCGCGCTGGCTTTCTCTGGTTGTGGTGTGCAGGCTTCTCATTGCAGTGGCTTCTCTTGTGGAGCACAGGCTCTAGGTGCACGGGCTTCAGTAGTTGTGGTACACGGGCTTAGTTGCTCTGCGGCATGTGGGATCTTCCCGGACCAGGGCTCGAACCCGTGTCCCCTGCATTGGCAGGTGGATTCTTAATCACTGTACCACCAGGGGAGTCCTGTGTGTGTGTTTTTAAATGTATTAAAAGAGATTTACTTACAGATGTGTAAACACATGTATATACGTGTATATGAGTGAAATTGACGAAATGATATATTCATTATAAAGGGCTACATTTTTTTTTCCTCCCAACCTGGACGCTTCACTCTACATATTATGCTAATGTGGGATTTGAGGAGTTTGATCAGTTTACATTACTGTAAATCATAGATATGTCTTAAAGTATTTCTAATTCTAACAGTACACGTCCTCATCATAAATTCAAACTCTAACAAAAGGTATAAATCACAAGTGCAGGTCTACTCCTCCGGGGTAATCACTGGAAACTTTCTTGTATTTCTTTCCGGATGTTTTTCATTTGTAAGTAAGAGATGTATGTATGTAGGAAAAACAAAAAAAAGAAAAGATATAGGTATGTAGTTTTTGAAAACAAATGGAATTATGCTGTAAACACTGTTCTGTAACTTGCTTCTTTTGCTTAACAGTGTATCTTGTACATCTTTTCATAGGTACATGTTGATTAATAATGTAGGTACAATTCAGTGATAATTGAAATAAAGTGTTTTTCCATTTACTGAATCCTATTTTTTTTTTCGTTGCACCGGGTCTTAGTTGCAGCATGCGAACTCTTAGTTGCGGCATGCATGTGGGATCTAGTTCCCTGACCAGGGATGAACCTGGGCCCCTGCATTGGGAGCGTGGGGTCTTACCCCCTGTGCCACCAGGGAAGTCCCCCTGAATCCTATTTTGAAAAGTTACTAATATTATTAAATCATGTTATATAATTGTCAGTAGGGATGACTCAGGTAAAATCTAATAGGAAAGGCTGAATTAAAATTTTAAACTTGTGGGACTTCCCTGGTGGTCCATTGGTTAAGACTCTGCACTCCCAACGTCAGGGGCACAGCTTTGATCCCTGGTCAGGGAACTAAGATCCCACATGCCACACGGTGTGGCCAAAAAAAAAAAGAAAAAAATTTTTTTTTGAAAACTTGTACTATGTATGCCTATTTGCAAGCATAACGGAGTTTGGTCTTTTTAATGTACATGGTCTTTTAAAAATATCTTATTCTGATGTCTCTTGTCTATTGTAAAACCCCACTTAAACTTTTGGGAGCTGATTTCTATCTTTTTGCTTTAAGATAACACTGTTCTGCAGTTATTCTTCTGAGAGATTGAAGTGATTTTTCTTTTTAAAGGAATGCATAGCAAAATTCTGTATTAAATGTGTTCACTTCTGGTTCCACTTACTGGTCTTATGATCTTAGAAGATGCTTAAGAGCCTGAGCTCTGTATTAATACAGTGCTAGTTCAAATCCTGAGTGTACCACTTAATAATTAATTGTGTGACCATGATCCTCTCCCTGCTTCAGTTTTCTTGTCTGTAAAATGAGGAGTGATGATTGATGTGATGGGTCCATAAAAAGTACTGTGTTAGTTGAAATTATGACAGCTGCTGTAACAGATAAACCCTGAAATCTCAGGGGCTTAAGAAAATAATAGTTTATTCTACTGGGACTTGAGTCAATCTGTTCTCTGTCTTCTACACATGACTTCCAAGATTGCCCTGGGCATTGATATCCACCTGGCAGATGGGGGAGGGAGGGGTGCAGGATTGTGTGGGAGCTTTGGAGGTAGGGCCTGGGAGTAGTGAAGAGGTGAGGTATCCAGCACTTTCGCCCACATTTCATCGTCAGGAACTCAGACACATGGCAGGGAGGTTGGGAAATGTAGCCTCGCTGCTTGCCCAGGAGGACAGGGAAAATGCGTTTGGTGAATAGCCAGCCAGTCTTTGCAGTAAGTACTCAGCCTAGAAGATGGTTCTAAAGTTGTTAAGCAAGTCACTTTACCTCTTGGTGGGGGGGTTCTGTGTTTCCGTCTATGAAGGTAGGAGGGTGGTGATGATGAGGGGAATGGTTAACATTTGTTGAGAACTGCTATGAAGCACTGTTTTAGGAGAACTGTATATTATAACTGTATTCATTCATTTAATTGTTTAAGAAGTCCTCTAACGTAAAGACTGTTACCATCCTTGTTTTTCTTTTTAACATCCAAGGAAACTAAGGCACAGATGGAGTCATACATGGAGTTAGGATTTGAAGCCAGGCAGTGTTCACTGCAGGGTCTGTGCTTTTAGTACGCTCTACTGAAAGTCTTGTGTAAACACAGCTTCATTTAACCCCCTGGACCCTGCTGTGTCCTGAATCTTTCTTCCCTTGGTGTCTTTTCTTCAGCAGAGGTCTTCTTTGTGCCAAAATAATTTCTTTCAAGTTGCTCCACCTCCATCTGTGATCCTTTTTCCCTTCCCTCCACTTGCCTTTATATTCAGTAGACTTATAGTCACTCCTTTTCCCTTTCCACCTGTTTTTTTTTTTTTTAACTTTCTATTAGAGAAAATTCGCCCATATCCAAGTGTGTAGAGAATAGTATAATGAACCCTAAAGTATCCATCTTCTAGCTTAAACAGTCATCAACACATGGCCAATGTTGTTTCATTTATACTGTTACCCCCTTCTCCTCTTCTGTTATTTTGGAACAAATTGCAGGCATAATTTCATTTATAAATATTTGAGAATGTATCTCTAAAATGTAAAGACTTAAGAAAACCCAAATACCACCCTCATACCTAAAAATAGTTAACAGTTAAAGTCCAGAACACCACCAGATATTGAGTGTTCAGTTTAACAGGTGTCTCAATTTAAAAACAAAACAAAAAAACAAAACCAGTTTGTTTGAATCAGGAGCTGAATGAGGCCCACACATTGTGATTAAGTCTTTTTTACTCTATAGGTTGCTACCTCCTTTTTTCCTTGCCATTTATTTGTTGAAGAAACAAGTTATTTGCCCTGTAGAGAGTTTCCTGCTGTTTGGATTTTGCTGATTGTATCCCTGAGGTTTAACATGTCTTTCTAGTCTCTGTATTTCCAAGTTCAAGTTCACCCTTGAACAACCTTGGGGTTAGGGATGCCAATCCTCTGCACAGTTGAATTTCTGTGTATAAATTGTTTTTGCGTGTGTGTGTGTAACTTTAAGGCCAGCCCTCCGTATCTGTGGTTCTGCATCCACAGATTCACCCAATTACAGGTTGTATAGTACTGCAGTACCTTATTCACTAGAAAAAATCCGTGTGTAAGTGCACCTGCCTAGTTCAAACCTGGGTGATTCAGGGGTCAACTGTACGTAGTTGGAGCTAGAGGCTTGATCAGATTTGAGTCCCATTTTATTTTCCGTGACTGCTGCTCATGTTGCAGTGCATTCTTTCATCTGGAGGCACGTAATGCCTGGTTGTCTCTTTGTGTGATACTGGCAGCTACTGATGACCAGTGTCTGGGTCTGATTCATTTACTAGGTTGTAAAGTGGTGATGTTCTGTTATGCCTTCATTTTATTAGCTGGAATGCTTTTTATAAAGAGAAAAATCTCCCTCACCTGTTGTTTGGTTGCCTAGTGTAACAGTTTATATAGGAAAGGCAGGATAAGTGTTTGATTCTTTCTCTTTCTTTATCAGTTTGTGGTGTAATGAGTTGGTTCATGAGCATTTCCCAACTGTGCGTGATAGGTTTTTCTTATTCTTACTTTGTCACGTATAACCCACTGTGCAGGAAAGTATCTGAAAATTAACAGATAAAGGCAAGATTCCACCACAGTCGCCGGCTGGTAGGGGACCGGTACAGTGTGGCAGAAATAGTGTTCTACACATACTGGGGAGCACGTAACAGAGGTGCTTAGCTTGAAGGTTGGGAAAGAGCTCTGTAGTTGATCTTGAGCTGCGTTTTGAAGGTTCAATAGCAGTTTGCTTCTGGAGGAGGTGATTCCTTTCCAGGCAGAGGGAGCAGCATGTGCAAAGGTTCTGGGGAGTGAGTACATTTGTAACTGTGGGGATTTCTTATGGCTGAGCCGAGTGTGCTTGGTGTAGGAGGCTGCAGAGATGGTGGGGATTTTAAGTCGATGAAGGAAGAGTTTTGACTTAACTCTGAAGGCCATGGAGAGACACTGAAAGGTTTTTATCCAGGTGAATGACATAAGAAACACATCTTATGAGGATCACTTTGGCACCACTGTGGAGAGTGACTCATGGTGCCCTTTTCTGAAATGTTTATATTGCTCCCTTCTTCTTCCCCCGTTGCCGCCAACACACACACACACACACACACACACACACACACACACACAC